>NC_089873.1:11587500-11887500 GCF_040182565.1 Anser cygnoides | reverse complement strand
CTGACACCATATTTCATATGAGCCTTTACTAATGAGGCATACAGCAGAAGATTAACCCCATAAGTCTTGCAGGTGAAATGCTCATTTTAAAGAAACACAGAATAGCACAGAGGAAGAACAGCTGGAGTTTTGTTGGCTATGACATTGTTTCTGTGAGAATGAAAACATATTTCTTTCTCTTATGCCAAAGTATTGTGGGGATGCTACCTAAAGCAGGGCTGACCACACTGGATGTTATATCTCTGCTGTCTTTTTCTACTTAACAGTGAAGAAAATAGTTTCTGAGAAGTGCAAAGATCGAACAACATTGTGAAGTCATTCCCTAAGTATCTGCATGCTTGTTATAAGGTGCCTGTTACATGAGGCATGAACACTCAAAAATCAGTGCTTAGATGTCAACATGATATGTAGCTAAGAAATATCTTATATGAAGGAACTCTTTGTACTTCAGTGAAGAACAACAAGATAAGTCAAGGATGACCTGTGTGAAATGCCTTAAGCCTGTTATAAGGCTTGTCCTGTTCGAACACTGAATTGTCTCACTAGGTCTGACTGTGGGTGAGAGATGCACATTCATCTTAAAAGAATTTTCCATCTGTATGATGCATAAGGCCAGGAAATGAGAAGGAAAGAAAAAAAAAAATCTGTAGTTGTAGCACTCAGGGATGTAATTACTTTTCTTAGACAACTGCCCATTTCTTCTGCAGCAGGAAGAATGTACAGCCCTGTATGGTGCTGCGTGCTTCTCATGACAGACCATGACACTCATGACACTTCATTGATCCTCTTGTTAGGAATTCTTCACAGTTTTGAAAGTCCTTTAAATATAACAGGTAAAAATTGTATACCTCTAACTTCTTCTTCATTCTGTTCTGGAGAAAAAAAATTTAAAAAAAAAAAGTCCAAGGTGACTCTGGGGAAATTATCCCAGCTGAGCAGCACTGAAATGCAAATTTCTGCTCCTCCTAATAGCCTGGGGACTTGACCTGTTTTCCTCTAGGATCTGGTGCAAAATCTTGAAGATAAAAATATGGGGCAAAAGTTTTATCCTGAGTCTTCAAGGAGACAGAGAACTTGACCAATGTAAATTGGCAATTTTTATCATATCTTGCTATGTCTCTGGTTTCATTTACACTTTCATACACATCTTGCTCTAGGCACTAAGCCTGCTGTTCTGGGTGGATCAGCTCAGATCACCCCAACACCATCTTGCAAGGCCTTTCGGGCTGGAGCCTTGTTGGTGCTCTCAGAGGTCAGCTGGAAAGCAACAGCTCGTCAAAAAATAACAGCAGCAAGTTGTGGAGCTGCTGGGGACCTCTTCCATAATAGAATAGTTAAATAGGTTACTCCCCCAACCCAAATCACAATCCAAACATGGGTACAGCCATTTGGACCCAAAACCTTTCCCCAGGTCCTGCAGATATTGCTGCTGTACAGTGAGCGAGCTATGGGGATGTAAAAAATGATGGGAAGATCTCTACAGTGCAGGGGGGAAATGGTTCAACTTTTGAAGCTCCTCATCAAAGGAACCTGAAGCACTTTGAGCGTTTCATGTCTTAACGACTCCATATTAGCTTCTTATGTACTGCAGAAATGTGAATACTTTTCTCATCAGTTTTACCATCTTTGCAGTGCTTATGAAGGTATTACTAACTCTTAGCAGTTAAATTAAATTCTACATTTCCATGGCATTTTGACCCTACTTAATTTTTCAGATGGGGATATGTTTAGTTATATCTCTTCTGAAAATGTGGTTTTTGATAATGAATGAGTAAGCATATAAATGTTCAATTACCACAAGAAAAATCCCACATAAATTGGAATTAGGGTCTTCCCAGGCTCCTGAATTCGAGGTGCACTTTCCACCTGTAGCTCTTAAAACATTTGACAAGTATATTTGTGTATACAAATGTGCAAACAAGATCACAGAATAGAATCCTATGTTTATGACAGAGAATACAGAGGGAGAAGAATAGATTAATGAATTAAATATTATCACATTTCTGAAAAATAGTTCTATTTTAAATACAAATGCAATTTTAAATTTCAGAACCATCTAATATTTGTATTTCTTACAGCTAAAACATTAAAGTTAATACAGAGATTATTTATTTATTTTATTATTTTTATTTATTTATTTTTCAATTCCCAAGATGTCTTACATCTATGTTGTTAAATATATTTTTCTTACCTGGCAGAATCTGAGGCACACGGCTTTAAACAAGCAAGAGGTATCTGCAGACAAATTCCACTGACTATGATGATGTGCAATATGTATGACTATAATGATGTGCAATACCTGTGAACAGCTGCATGCAATTAAACAGCAGAAGTACAAGGAAGACTTAATCTTTTATTTATTCAAGAAATTCCATGTGTCTGTTCCATTCATCAGTAGTTTATGAATATGAAATAATTGTCACTTGTTTTCTTCCATGGATTCAAGTGACAAAAAAAAAAAAAAAAGTGCAAGCTTAAATGGGGATTGGTCTGTAATGGCTTTCAACTATCATGACAATATGGAACAAGAAGACAGGAAGAAGGGATTCCCCCCTCCCCTCCCCATTCATTTCACCTTCCAGCTTTCTAAGTAGTTCTCAGGGATGAGCTGGTCCCTATTAAAACACCTCCACCTCCTGGGGAAAGGATGGCTTCACTGGTGACTGAGGAAAGCTCTGGTCCCAGAATTAAAGCTATCGTCCTTGCCTGGGGACTTGCTCACTCAAAGCAATGGTTTCCTTTCATCTTACCCACACGGCGTTTCATCTTCCTGCACACATCTCCAGTATCTCTGGGGCTTGTTCACCCTGAACTTCATGTCCCTTTTTCCTTTCACATTTTTGTCACCTTCATGGATAAAAGTGTCCATCCCTTCTTCTGAGCACTCAATCTCTGATATCACCCCAAAAGTTCTCCATCCTCCTTATAGCTAAACTGATCTCTAAGTGTCCCTGCTTGAGCAGGGGGGTTGGACGAGGTGACCTCCAGAGGTCCCTTCCAACCTTAACCATCCTGTGCTTCTGTATCTCTGAAATACTCCTTCCTGGCTTACAGATAGGTGCAGTGTACTTACACTGATGCAATTGTTGTGATACAAAGTCTTGTACACATATTCTAATTCCTATAAATTAGTAATTAGTGGCCCTCTCAGATCAAATTCTATTCCAAGCAACATAAACTGAAAATTGTTCCCATTCTTCTCAGTACAAACTTATCTTGCATTACCATTCTTCTCAGTTCAAAACTTAGCTTGTATTATCAGAGCTTTTCTAAGCTTTTGCAAAAACTTCAATTAACTTCTAAAATGCTTTTGCAATAGCTTGGCTCAAGCAATCTACATTAGCAATTAGTTTATGTAAACGTTCAGGATACTTTTGTGTTGAGCACAACACACCAAAATAGGAGCAGGCTGAAGCTGGAACAGCTCCTGAACTTGCACCTCAAGTGATTCCAGACTAAGCTAAGCACCTGGCTTTCACAGCCACAGCCTGGGAGAGTTAAATGTCATCTGTGGGTTAAACACAAAGGAGAATATAATGTTGACTCACAGTTTACACTCGCTTAGTTCCAAGGGCAACAAGAGAAACCAAGTTATAATAACATATTTGCTGTAAATTCTTTGCTTAGCTCTTCACTGACATTTGCCTATGCTATTAGGTTTTTTCATCGCAACTGGAAAAAGAAGATAAGATTCTTCGCACTTTGTATCTAGTATAGGCCACTGGTCAATTTAATTGAAAATTACAGAGTGGGGTAGGGTAGAAAAGCTAGATCAGTGACTGTAGTAAGTACCATGATCCTTTGATGCTTCCAACTCTGTTCCTCTCGATATACCCAACAAACCTTGTTTAAAGCTATAATTGCAGCAGTGTTTGTTTGTGCAGTGTAGGTATAAAGTAACAGATTGTTCTCAGTCATATGCACATGCACATACGCAGTCCAGCATTGCTGTCAGTTGTATTTCACAGAGCTGTATTGCCTTTTCTCTGACTGGGCTGGCAAGTGAGTAAAGCTTACCTGCTAAAGCATGTACAGTGAAGCTTGTAGTTACTGTGGTGAATGAAAACTTGTCACCATCTGTATCATTTAAAACTACAGCCGACCCTCTGTTCTGTCCTCACCTATCAGGTGTAATTGCTCAGTGATTAAAATCAGAAACTAAATCCTACCTTTATGTGCATACATTTATGTAACTCTTCTGCAGTCAACAGTTCTCGAGCTATTGCCATTTACTGCTCCATGAAAACTTCTTGCCTTTGTTAAAAGGTACAGTGAGCCCTTAATAAATAGTCTTTGTTTTTCCTTTTCCTTTTAGTAAGTGAGCTCCAAAGAGCAGGGATGCTGTCGGAACATTCTCGTGCTATTCTAAAGCTACCAGCCAGGCACCTAAAAAGGGAACGCACATTTTTTTAGCCATTCCTGAAAATATTGAAGTTCAAGGGATTGCACATACAAATAAGAATTATTTATACAAGGAAGGGAGAAAATTTTGGATCTCAAATTCAGGCTTAATACAGCTGAAGAAAGCCTGAAGAAGCAAAGAACAGCTCACAGAAATACTGCTACCAGGAATATCTCCTGCCTCCTCTCCAGCTCACCCCCAAATCCCAGTGCTCTCAAGGACACTGGATTTTTTATCTAATTCATTCTGCTTGCTTTCTTCCATCACTGGTACAGCCAGGCAAGCATTTCTGAAGCCAACATTCTGATGAGGCTGTCATGAGCAAGAATAACATTTGAGCTGTGTAAAGCTAAAGAGACAAGAAAGAATCTGCACCCTAAGGAAAGTTTGTTATTGCGGCTTGCACACAGCTGGAGATGCCATCCCTCCAGTAGCTAAAACAATTTAATTAGCCCTCACTTGAGCCATGCCGTTATTACTTTGGTCCTTGATGAAACTGTTTCACAGCATTCTCCCCTCAGTGTTTACTTTAGTGCATTACTGCTAGGAGGAGTATTTTTAAAGCATTTCGGGTCAGCTTCCTGTTCCTCCTCTCCAGATTTTGAGGAATGCTGAATAAGTTGTTCTTATCTGCTAAACTCATGTTATTGCCTCTGGGTTACAGCGGTTACTGTGTAAACTAACAAAGCCCAGTTAGGCAACTCAGGCTCATATTTTACACATGACAGTCAGATCTAATGAAAGAGCAAAATAAATCATAGAATCACAGAATCACATAACTATCCTGGAAACACAACACGGCACAAAGAAAGCAGTCTAGGAGGTTTCTGGAGAGCGTGGGAGATAGCTTCCTTACGCAGCTGGTCAGTGAGCCTACCAGGGGTGGTGCCCTGCTAGACCTTCTCTTCGCAAACAGAGAAGGACTGGTGGGAGATGTGGTGGTCAGAAGCTGTCTTGGGCAGAGTGACCACGAAATGGTAGAGTTCTCTATTCTTGGCGAGGCCAGGAAGGGGACCAGTAAAACTGCTGTCTTGGACTTCCGGAGGGCTGACTTTGAGCTGCTCAGGACGCTGGTTGGCCGAGTCCCTTGGGAGGCGGTTCTGAAGGACAGAGGAGTCCAGGAAGGCTGGGCGCTCCTCAAGAAGGAAATCGTGATGGCACAGGAGCGGTCCGTCCCCACGTGGCCAAAGACGAGCCGGCGTGGAAGAAGACCGGCCTGGCTCAACAGAGAGTTGCGGCTTGTGCTTAGCAGAAAAAAGAGGGTTTATAATCTTTGGAAAAAAGGGCGGGCCACTGAGGAGGACTACAAGGATGTAGTGAGGCTGTGCAGGGAGAAAATCAGAAAGGCCAAAGCTCATCTGGAGCTCAATCTGGCTACTGCTGTTAAAGACAACAAAAAATCCTTTTACAAATATTTCAACGCGAAACGGAGGACTAAGGAGAATCTCCATCCTTTACTGGATGCGAGGGGAAACCTAGTTACTAAGGATGAGGAAAAGGCTGAGGTGCTTAATGCCGCCTTTGCCTCAGTCTTTAGCGGCAATACCGGTTGTTCTCTGGATACCCAGTGCCCTGAGCTGGTGGAAGGGGATGGGGAGCAGGATGTGGCCTTCGCTATCCATGAGGAAATGGTTGGCGACCTGCTACGGAGCTTGGATGTGCGCAAGTCGATGGGGCTGGATGGGATGCACCCGAGGGTACTGAAAGAACTGGCAGAGGAGCTGGCCGAGCCGCTTTCCATCATTTATCGGCAGTCCTGGCTATCGGGGGAGGTCCCAGTTGACTGGCGGCTAGCCAATGTGACGCCCATCTATAAGAAGGGCTGGAGGGCAGACCCGGGGAACTATAGGCCTGTCAGTTTGACCTCAGTGCCAGGAAAGCTCATGGAGCAGATTATCTTGAGGGTCATCACGCGGCACTTGCAGGGCAAGCAGGCGATCAGGCCCAGTCAGCATGGGTTTATGAAAGGCAGGTCCTGCTTGACGAACCTGATCTCCTTCTATGACAAAGTGATGCGCTTGGTGGATGAGGGAAAGGCTGTGGATGTGGTTTACCTTGACCTCAGTAAGACTTCTGACACCGTTCCCCACAACATTCTCCTCAAGAAACTGGCTGCTCGGGGCTTGGACTGGCGTACGCTTTGCTGGGTTAGAAACTGGCTGGATAGCCGGGCCCAGAGAGTTGTGGTGAATGGAGTCAGATCTGGTTGGAGGCCGGTCACTAGTGGTGTCCCCCAGGGCTCGGTACTGGGGCCGGTCCTCTTTAATATCTTTATCGATGATCTGGATGAGGGGATTGAGTGCACCCTCAGTAAGTTTGCAGATGACACCAAGCTAAGTGCGTGCGTCGATCTGCTCGAGGGCAGGAAGGCTCTGCAGGAGGATCTGGATAGGCTGGAGCGATGGGCTGAGGTCAGCTGTATGAAGTTCAACAAGGCCAAGTGCCGGGTCCTGCACCTGGGGCGCAACAACCCCAAGCAGAGCTACAGGCTGGGAGATGAGTGGCTGGAAAGCTGCCTGGCCGAGAAGGACCTGGGAGTATTGGTTGATAGTCGGCTGAATATGAGCCAGCAGTGTGCCCAGGTGGCCAAGAAGGCCAACAGCATCCTGGCCTGCATAAGAAGCAGTGTGGCCAGCAGGTCTAGGGAAGTGATTGTGCCCCTGTACTCGGCTCTGGTGAGGCCGCACCTTGAGTACTGTGTTCAGTTTTGGGCCCCTCGCTACAGGAAGGACATGGACGTGCTCGAGCGAGTCCAGAGAAGGGCGACCAAGCTGGTGAGGGACTTTGTGTTGGAAGGGACCTTAAAGATCACCCACTTCCAACACCCCTGCCATGGGCAGGGACACCTCCCACCAGCCCAGGCTGCCCAAAGCCCCATCCCACCTGGCCTTGAACACTTCCAGGGATGGGGCATCCACAGCTCCTCTGGACAACCTGTTTCAGTGCCTCACCAGCCTCACAGTAAAGAATTTCTTCCTAATATCTAATTTAAACCTACCCTCTTTTAGTTTAAAGTCATTACTCCTTCTTCTACCACTACAATCCCTGACAAAGAGTCAGACCTTCTCTTCTCCAGGCTGAACAACCCCAACTACCTCAGCCTGTCTTCATAGGAGAGGTGCTCCAGCCCTTTGATTAAATCTGCCAAAATGTCATTTTCATTAAAAAATTCCATCTACTATCAGAATCCTGTCTTTGAGGAAATTGATGGGGCTGAAGAAATGACACCAGACTTTTACTCTCCAGTTCATTGCTGCTGATTTTACCATCATCCAGCTGATCACTGGTGACAGTGGTCTAGCACGCCCTCTGACAGGTAGTCAGTCCAAAATCACTGTGAAACTGGTAATGATAGCCTTTCCATGAAAATGCTCAGCCCACCAGGTTACAGTTCAGATTGATTAGGGAGGAGGTGAGAAAAGTTCTGGATAAAGTTGTTCTGGGGATATACAAGGGATTTTAGCTTCCAAACATGTCTGGTTTAATTCATTTCACTTAGCACCTTGCTACTTTTGGATGTACAAACTCAGAAATGTTTGTTGCCTTTTTATACTGCCCATTAGCCAAATAAATAACCAAACCCAAAGACTGCTTTGAGTTTTCCCATCCTCCTTTTTTTTTTTTTTTCTGTTAGAGCTGTAATACTGAATGCAAATTAGCTTAATATATTTTAAGCAAACTGTAATTTCTCAGAAGTGACCCCCCCCTCTAACACTATCTTTGCTTTGGAGTAAAGGGATTCTAATCAATGAAATACACTCACAAGTGGTTACTTTTGCAAAAGCCCCTTGAGCTTATGAGGTTCACAAGTACATTTGTAAGTTCAGCCTCACCCAACTCAGCCATATGGAATCAACAGGGCTCTGTAGGTCCTTCCTGAAGTGTATTAAAGCTTTTTTTTAAAGACAGGAACCCATACAGAGACTGAACTACATGAATTTGAAGTGCAGTCATTATCAGGCTGTTTGCACTGGATATTTGAAAGATACACGTGTCCCATTTTAGAAAATTAAAACCAGGGTTTAAGATACTGCACTTTAGGATATTCATTTTCACTTCACACTCCACTGCCTTTGATCTTTATGCACTGCTCACCTCTGTATCGTGCACGAACATTTCATGTATACCCTTCCCCACTGTTGTATATTTTTAATACAATTGTGGTGCACTTTGTATCCCACGGGAGTTCAAATTTGCTTTGGGTTAGGCATAAGCACAATGCCATGCTTCTGGTAAGGAAGCCACATCACAGGATATCGTCTTCATGCTGGTTTTGTTTTGGATATCAGGGCACAGACAAATAGAGTTGGCAAAGCATAATCAAATTATGACGTATGAAATCTCCTGGGAGTTTTATGAACCAGCAAAATGAGTTTATTCTAGTTTAGTACTTGAGAGACCATGTGCTTCTGAAACAGTCAGAGGGTAAATTTAGCATCTCATATGGAAAAATGGTCAGAGTCAGTCAAAATACATTGCACCTAGTGGTATTCTTAACATAGGCATAACAGGTCATAGACATAGCCGTAAGTCAGTAAATAGCCTTCCTTGTTTAGCTTCATTGTCTGTAAAGTACTTTGATATTTTGAGAGGAAATGCAGCCTGGAAATGCACTGCTTCAGCTCTAAAATAGTACATGGGATCTGATTTAACAGAGCACATAAATCACTTTTGACAGTATAAGTTTGTACCATGATAACATTACGGAATATGTGATTTTTGCTTTAAAAAGCAGGGATTAAAGATGAGCTGATCAATTAATAAAGGTTATAGCTCCAAATGAACAAATGAACCTGAATATCAGTGGCAAGCACTCATGAAAATTTATTTATGGGACATCTGGCATTGCCTAAACGTGGGCCTTGGATACCAGCATAACTACATGCCTTAGTCTTTCATTGCATCCAACCACTGACAGTTTCAGTTGGATATTTCCAATACAAGGATGGATAGACTTCTCCCTTCTTTACATTTACCAGGAAGGTGAGTTAAATAGGCACAGTATGAAGTTTTTGATAGATTTTTTTTTCAAAGAGAAGGGAACATGGCATATATCATCACTCTTTCTCCCTGTATGCTAGGGAAGAGGTAGTTAAGAGTGGATAATTCAAATCTTACCAAAACCCAGAGAGCCTGGGAACTGGAATTAAGGTGGAAAACAGTCCTGAGCCATCAATCTTTGGATCCATCCAAGATCTAAGGACTCCAATTTCCTAGGTGTTCAATTAGTTATCCATCTAAGCTCTTTTTTTTTTAATTAAAATTCTAGTTAAAATTTCTCATTATTGGTAAATGTTAACAGATATTAGTAGGCACAATACAAGAGCATTGTGTTGATTTGTGACAACCAGTTTTTCAATATCCGGTATCTGAGTTAAAAAAAATGAGATGAATGTTGTCTTTTCTGTAGAGTGGGAGAAGAGGAGTAAGAATTATTAAGACCATTTATTTTAAAAGGTTTGTAATGGAAATTGAAACTGCTCAGTGCCATATTTCAGACACTTTGATGGAGTGTGTTCTTCTAAAATTCCTTGTTGAAACATAATTTTTCACAAACATTATTACTTTGCTGCTGTTTTGCTGTATTTCTGCTGTTCTGGACAAAATCTTGTAGTCTTTCACGGGCTGAGACCCTGCAACCTGTTGGTTTGGGAACTGGAATTATTATGATGCTGCTGCTTTGTTGTTAGGGCATATAGTCAATACTGAAGCCCAGAAAAGCACTCGTGATAACCCATGTTTTGACAGCTTGTCAATAATCCTGGCATTATGATCAAAAGGGTTGTAGTAGGACTTATAATCTGTGTCAGGTGAACAGAGAGACTGACCTCACTGAGAATAGGGTGGGGAAAAGAATCAGCTGCTATTGCTAAGAGGTAAGCCAAAGGCAACAGATTGGCAAAATCATACCAAAACAATTAAAGCAAACAGATCTTCTAAAATGTACAGCCAACAGGTTACTTAGGGGAGAAATAATTAGTCATTACATATTGTGTTTTCCCACCTGGTCACTTTCCAAGGAAAGTGAAAATAAAATCTTCAGAGTTTTATTTAATATTTCATTTTAACTGTTTTGTCTGCCTTTCACCACCACTATCACATCCCACAAGTCTTTGAGGAATACACACAGCAAAACTTTATTAAAAAATGATCCATGGTTTGTACTTATATATTAATATTTAAGCCGATTTCAGCCAGCACTGAAGAGATAGCAGCCCAAGTGGACAGGACATCAGGAATTAAAAATATCTTGCAGAAGCCCAGGGATTCATGGGAGCGTGGTATAGGAATAATCGAAAATCTTCTCTACTTAAGATCCTTTATATTATATTTGCATCAACACTTGCCTCATAAGCCATTGTGCTTTGGGGTGGAAAATTCTTTGATTTTCATGAAGGAGGAACTTGGAGCCATCTGAAGCCAGTGCTGTTCAGTGGTGGGCACCAGGAAGGGGACTTGAGTTTAGGCTTCCCAAGGCACCAGCATGCCTAACTTAGCTCCTCACAAGTGCTTATTTGTTTCCTTTGCCTTCACAGAGAATGGCCTTTTGAATTACACTCATGTGGTCTTTTGAATCACAGCTTAATTAAGATGTCTAAGTAGCCTTAGCAGACAGTACAAATAATACATTATACCCCACTGTAATTCCTCAGAATATTACATCAATTTAATTACAGTTCACCTCACCCTCCTTAAACCTGGCTAAAAATAATCTTGCTTTCATTAATAAGGGAATTTACATGGAGATTTTTGTGTCTGGATGAGGGTTTTTGTGGTGAACAGTGGGTGACGCTTAAAGTCTTATTCTATTTCAGCAAAGTGCTTGAAAGGCTTAGTAATTAGCCAAACTGAAAACACATAAAAGGAAATTAAATAACAAACAAGCAAATGGAACAAATATCTCCTGGCAACATCATTAAGGAACCGCTTCTCACATGAGAAAAAGGCCATGCAAATGGCAAATGTGAATCCAGGCTGGATCAGGCAATACGTTTGAAGTGGAGACAAGGAAGTGCCAATGACAGCATCCAAGACGCTAAGAACACCTTATTTGGAATATTGTAAAAAACTTGGGTCAGATAAATTTGACACAAAAAAAAATCATTAATTTGAGGGAAGATGCAGCAACATGCTGCTAGGGAGTTTAGAAGGGTTTTACATCTGTCTTGCAGGACTAGGCTTAAAGGCAATTCTTTGCTAATCTTAAGAAAAAAAAAATCTGAGCACAGTATGATTTTGCTCTGTGAATATTCTAGGAATAAACAGAAAAGAGGGAGAGGAAAGATTTAAGCTATAAAACAGAGCCAACCCTCTTGGCATATTAGTGCAGGGCTTTGGATGGGGTGTGATATTCCACATTGTATCCTCTAGCAGAAAAGAAAAAATAAAAAAAAAAAAAAAAAAAAAAAGAGTAAAAAAAAAAAAGTAATCAGCCCAAATACTGCTGGAAGTGTTGCCTAACGATGCTGCAGTCATGTGAAAACCAGGCAGGCAAATTGCCAGGGCCACTCCAGTGTTCCCGGACAGTGAATCAAGCTGCATGCAGGCAGCACACCCAGCAGATCCCTCTTAGCATCCATTTTCTTCTAGATCCAGGAGCTGACACAAGCAAAGTAAAAATCTTTTCATGTAACCAACTTTTGTACTAATCAAGCCCACTTTCTTCAAAATGCTGCAAGTTTTAATTTTTGTAAGCAGGCTTATTATTTTAAAATATGATATATAAGTTTAGTGACTTACTGCTTCAGAAGACCATTAAGAAGTTCTGTCAGCAATTTACTGTTGAAGTGGTAGAAAAGAAAATCCACCTGTCATCTTTTTTAGGATGACAGGCTGAAATCAGTAATCTCAATTTACACTAAAAAGTTGTGAGGCTTACACAGACTCAATTAAAGCTTTCTAAAACCGATAGAAACACAGTCCTCTGCAACACACAGATTAGCTCTCATTGGCCTTGGAATACCCCACTGTGTTCAGAAGCCAGCTACTTAATCGGGACTAAAATTGTATGATCTATTGGATCCTCCTGCATAATCATACTTCAGATAATTGTATTAAAAGAGAAATCAGAGAGAGAGGCAGCCAGCTAGACAATCAGAATAGTATTATTATATGCAATAATAACTGCATGTTGTCACCTGCTACAAAACATATAGTACCAACGTAAAAGGTACTATATTTTTTGGTCTAGCCCCAAAAAATACTTTGTAAAGTTGTACAAGTCAAAGAAAACAAAAAACAAAAGCAAACAAAAACAAAAACAAGCCAGGCTTCTTGCAGAAGTATGTCTATACATTATTTGTCATGTTAAAGTATCTCCAAGTCTATCAGTAGAAATGTTTGTGAACCCCAAAGCTCCATGAAGCTGAGCATAATTCATTCATATATCTAAGCCGGAAATTTTATATTGACCATTTGTCTTCACTGCTTAAAAAAATAAAAAAAAAATTAAAAAAATGCTATTTGTCCAACAGAAATTCAAAGGAAATGGAAGAAAAAGTCCCTTCTGATTCTGGTGGCCATTCACAGACCAAGACCTCCAAGGTAGCAAATTGCCACAAGAAAAACTGATCGGTTTGCTCCATAAGACACATCAGCCCAAGAGATCCACCTGCCAGGGCTTTACAAACGGGGACAAAGGGCTGTGTTACTCCAAGGCTGTCGCTAACCCATCGCGTGCACAGGACTGGAAGCTGCGGGCTCCCTTCTTCCCCTCTACCTCTGCTCAACAACCATGACCAGCAACAAAAAGACCAGATCTGTATGCATACACAGTAATGCAGCAGAGCAATGCCTAACTGAACATGTGTAGACACTAGAAACAGCTCATTTCATGAAATGCAATTTCCTCGCTTTCTTTGTGTGAGCCGAAGAACACAGACGGACTGGATTAGGCACCCCCTGTTTACCTGACTGTTATATCTGATATATCACGTTATGTGGCCAAGGGGGCCCTCCTAGCACAGCCCTGAGCACCCCGCCAGCCAGCGGGCAGGTCACACACACTGGGGGGTTCTGGGCTGCCCTGTGACAGCAGGGACATTGGCAGGCTGTGCCACACTTCTCCTGCTGGTGGCATTGCGGACATGCAGATGGATATCAAGTAGCATGGAGTATTCTACCCAGGCTCCTGAAGAAACAACAAATACCGTTTTCTCAAGAAGGAAATGTCTGCTGTCCACTGAAATGTGTTGCTGAGTGGCTTGTAACCCTGACTAGAGCAGCAGAAGGAAATGCAACGGATTTCCTTGCTGGGCTCCCTGCAGGCAGGCTGACAAGTCCTCACCAGCTCCTGTCTACACAAAGAGGACAGTGAGTTTACTGGTGTGTTTTCTGCCCTTGATGTTTATTTGAGTCTCTTTCATTTGCATCCATAGATTTCATTTGTTGTTGTTGTTTTTAACTATGTTCTTTGAAATAACTTATTTATGACCTTTGCATGTTAAAAACTGACCTTAGAAATCAGAAATATATTCAGAAACAGGATCAGATTTTTTTGTATGTGAATTTTTAAAAGGAAAACAACACCAATAAAAGTAAAATGCTTTGAATATGGGTCTGTGGTTCCCGGGACAAGAACATGTTAGAAAGAATGTTCTGTGTGGAAACCATTTATGCAAAAGTATAGTTTTTGATTCTACCTATGCAGGGGTTTTCTGGAAAATAGAAATGCAGGAAACCCTGAAATTGAATAAATATTTAAGATTGATGACATATTTCAGATGAAGAGGGAATCGATAGTTTAATCATTCTGTCATCCTTGGCTGAATTCCTTCTCTAACTGCAATAACGCTAATGCTGAGCCACAATACGCAAGAGGCAGTAGGACTGACTTTGCCAGTAGGAGGCCTTATATTCGAGTCCTAGGAGTGACATTCATCTGAATTTTGCTTCTTTAACCTGGAGATACTACACAGGGAAACTATAATAAACTCCTCTGCTATGGATTGCTTAACAATCAGAAAAAAAAAAAAAAAAAATTAAAGACTTTCTCATTTGCCTAATATTTTCACAGCCAGTAAAATTACTCTGATGGAACTCCCCTACACAATGTCCCCGCAGGAAAGAAGCCTCACACCCTACAATTTAAAATGTTATCCCAAAAGTATAAACATTCAATTTTTCTCTGCGAAAGGAACTGTCATATTTTCTAATCTATCTCTTTCATCTGTCTGTAGCGTCCCATAATCACTAGGCTAGTAATCACTGGGACTCGTACTTTACTATTCCTGAAATTTAAATATTTTAATATAAACAGTAAGCACTTAACTAGAAGATCTCAAACAGCCCACTAGAGCTGAATACCTTATTGCCACTGGTTAGAGTATTGGCTATGAGACAGAGAATTACTCCTTACCTGAAAACAAGCAGAAAAGGAATTTGAACTTGTTTTTTTTGCATCCTTTGGTAACATGACGCTGCAGACTGAAAGGGGATAACTTCAACACCCGCTTATCCTGGTTTGGATGAAGCCTTATTTTTCAAGTTTCCAAGCACTTTTGTCAAGTGCTTGAAAATGAAAAAAAAAAAAAAAAAAAAAGAGAGAGAGAGAGATTAAATTTTGTTCATATAGAAACAGGTATGTTCATCATCAAATTTTCATTTGCCTGGAATTGATTTGAATTTTTCAGTTTGGCTCAATACAGAAAACCATAACCACATTATTTTACCTCATTTGCAGTGGAAGAAGCTTACAATTGATGATGGGAAAAACACAATGAGAGAAAACTTTGGCACTGAAAGACAAAGTGTCTCACATAGCTGGGTTGGAAAGAGGAAGAATTCAGTTTTCTTCATTCCTATTCTAGAATCTTTCTCAATAGAGAAATCTCTGTATCTTCGCACTCTCTACTAGATGAATGGACACCCCTGAAAGCAGCGACTGGATCAGAATCAATATATATATGTATATATATATATTTTTTTATTATTTTTTTTTCTAGAGAAAAAAAATACTGTTTAGGCCCTCTGCTGTTTTGGTCTAAAATGTAACAATAAAATATATATTTCTTCTTTCTTTTCAGCTATTGTTTCAATCTTTGGGAGAAATACAGACCTCCAACAAGACTTCTACTATAACTTGTCTGTTTGTTCTCCATAACTTATACCTGTAACAGCTACAGTGGCTATCATGCTTTAATATTAAGTGTTTCAAGTGATATCTTACAATATTCCTTCTTTCTGTGGGGGAGCAGGTTAGTCCTCTTGTGAGATGCATGGGTGGAGAAAACGGTTAACTATTACCAATAATTACACTTCAGTAATTAATTTTTAATCTGTAGATGCAGTACTCAAGAATGATCTCTATTCAAATTGTTGTGTTTGTTATTTTTTCTTGTACTAACAATAACGTGTTAGAGTCACCAAACAGATTCAAAGGCGATCATCACCCATCTCAAATGTTAATGAATCTACATGAAAATCTGGCTGTTTACATAGATATATTGGGAAAGGAGTGATTAATGCTAGTAAGCTAGGCAGGTAGCTTAATTAGCTGGGAAGAATTCTGTCTTGAAATGTCTCATTAATTTGTTGTGAGCAGCTATCTCCAAAATGTATCTATTAACACTACAAAGGAGTGTATTCAAATGTGACACATACAGAACCCAGGACAGTCTCAGCTAGAAAAGTGTTTTCAGTAACCTGATTGGAGCTGGAAAATGCTTTTATGTAGTCTTTGACAATCCAGCGTGTTTAGTAAATTTTAGGCATCAGCAATTCAGTGAGAACAGGAGATGAGCAGCTCCTGAGGGGTCACCTCTGAGCAGGGGTGTAGGAACCAGCCTTGGATGCTCTGGAGAAGGCACACAAAGACCTCCTTCTGCTTCTGAAGTCATTCCTGCAAAGAAATTCATCGCAGTGATGCCCAAAAGATGCTGCTGCAAAGGGCAAGCATGTTGACAGGTAGAGAGAAGAAGACAGGCTTTTCCTCATAGTTTGAGATTCCCAAAAGAGGCCAACAAACAGCCAGCAGCCTCCTTCCTCAGAACTGATGTATTCCCTCCACCAAAAAAAAATATGTATTACTCTGTGCCTTAGCTTCATCAGCCAGACAGGTATTGAGGTGATGGGGTCACCCAGCTGACAGCTCACAAAGTCTTATTCTATTTTTTTTCCCTTCCCTCTAAGTTACTGTAACAGACAGAAAGTATTTCTCTGTTTTGTCCCTTGGAGGAAGAACATGTTGAGCACCACAAAAAAGTGAAAGAAAAGCTCTATGGGCTGCTTTAAGTGAGCTAAGCTTCTCCTGAAAAGAAAATAAACATATTTTGACCTGACAAAAACAGCTTTAATGGATCAAGGGATTTATAGATTTAGGCTACGTCAAACTTGTTAGGCAGCTGGCTGCCGCAGCATGAAGCAGAGCTCCCTCCAGCCTGTACACCAGCTTTCCTTGCTTTTCTGACATGGGACAGGGCAGGAGGATGTCTGCCTTGGATGCATGAAGACATGGCTGCACGCCACAAGGCATGTGTAGGTGTCACGGCTAAGCTCTCATGTCCAGGAGTGACACAGATGGCCTCAGAGAGGTGTTATGAGACACTGCAGCCCCCTGTGAGCAGCTACCCGCATCCTTGAGGCTGTCCCTTCTCCTTCCCTCAGTGGCACTGGGGACACTGCTCAGGCTGAGGAGTTTCAAAGACATGTTTTTGCCACTCCTACAAATCCATCATTATATATGGCCTATCTCTTCTGTAGCTAGTGAGCGTTATTCTACAAGCTTACCTTTCAGACCCCATATCCAGAATTAACCTCGCCGGGAAATTTTCTTTTTACCACTGAAACCTACCTAAACACCACATCTCCAACAGGCACCATGAGGACATTGGGTTTGGAGACCAAGATAACATCCACTTTATCATGACATATGATGGCAGAGACAGAGACACGTCTAGCACCTTTGACCAGGTAAAGATACTCCAGTAGAGGACTTGCCAGTCACAGACACTCCAGAGAACACACAAATTGTTTTGCTGCCATCGCCATTCACACCACTCCAGGGAGACAGCCAGGACTCCACATCATTAGGATTATTAAAACATGAAATTAAAATGTTACTCTGTCCCACGTAAACGTTGTTACAGTACAAGCTGTTACAGTAGAAGAAGATGGTGCTCACAACAATAGTTGGGAAACACGCTTCAGACCAGCATGGAAACGCAACACGGATGACTGATCCCATGGCAAGGAGGAGGGAGGAGGTGTCAGCACTGCTACCAGGGCCTGGGAATGGGGCAGGTGCTTCTTTTCAAAAAAAATTAAACAGGGTGCTCTAAATTACATCAAGCACAGATAAACATGCCTCCAGCAATTATGCATTTTATGGCAGAACTCCCCCTTAAAGTGCCTCAAACTGTTATATATGCAGCTAAATAGGATAATTTGGCTCTCATTTTTACAGGAGCACAAATAACAGAGTTTAGTGCAAGGCAGATGTGCCGTACTATATAGTCACCATTCTATCTGACAGGTTAATATAGCCAAAATTGTCCACTCCCCCACCGCACACATATGCAGGGAGGGAGGGACGGCGCTGATGTTAGTTCTTGCTAACAGAGCTGCAGTATGTGTAGCTTAAACAAATTCACAGCACTAGAGCTAGATACATCTTAGTTACTTCTCCATCTGCTTATGTTTTGAGCAAAGGTTGATGGTGTTATGAAAAATCCTCAAATTAAAAGTCATGTTGACAATTTGTAACAATTGCTGCGTCCTATCTAAGGAAGCCAAGAGCTGCCTCTGCTCTGCAGTAATTGTGCATTTGGGTAGAGCCATAGAGCAGCTCCAAGGGTCCATGTTATGGCCCTTCACCATATACATGAATATTTTTTCCTGTATCACCCACCCAGAGTTATAGTCTTGTTCAAATCTGAGAGACCAAAAACACTCAGGAAAAAAAAAAAAAAAAAAAAAAAACAGGGAACGGATAATACCTAATGACCGATAATACCTAATGAGCCAAGAAAAACAGTGTCTGTCACCTTCTGGAATAATTTATGAAGTCCAACATACAGATTAACCTCTGGGGGTCTCTAACTATTGGAAAAGTAATGAGATCCTCAAAGCTGCCTGCTCATTTTGTTCTTTCACTCACAATGGCTTCAGCAGCTTTGGATGTCCAGCACTGCCCAGGCTTAGCTGTACTCTAGGCAGGTAAAGAGATCTGCTTATAAAATGGGATGAACTGTACAAATTACTATTTGAACCCAGTTTTGGCTTTGTTTTTTGTTTGTTTTATGTCAGAATTCAGGTAAATAGGGGTGCACTAAATTTTAGATAAGTCAAATACATTTTCTCCTTTTTTTAAACATATTTTATGGAGGAAAAAGAAATACAAAACTAACTAGGAAGCATGTTACAGTCATGAACAGGTATCTATGACTGATATGAAGCAGTGCAAGACGCAGCACGGTCCATATATCAGGATCTGGATCACGGCTGGTGCTCCAAGGCCGTTCAGATGGGGAGTATCCTCCCCTCCCAAACCATGCAGGCACAGGGCTGCCATGGAGGGCACTGTCCCTCTGATGTCCCCCCTGCTCCTGATCATAGCTGGGAGCAGCAGGGAAAGGACAGAGCAAGGCCAAGCTGCTGCTGGCAGGGTCAGGCTCTGAGCTGAGGCCCAGAGCAAAGCTGTGTCCCTATAGTGGGTTGTAGTGCCGTGCTGGGGGCTCTGCACTCCATCACTGGACTTTTGGATGTCCTTCTGGCTATTTTGCTATCCCTCTTTTCCGTTCCCACAGCACTGCCCTAGACCAGTTTTCTCCAATGACAGAAAAAGTGGAAAAAAAAGAAAAAAAAAAAAACAGGAAGGAATTATGCCTTTTGAGTTTTTCTATGCCTCCTAAATTTACTAATGTTTGATGATTTGTTGCACAAAAAATTAGGTTTAAACACACAGTTTAGGACTAAAATGCTTGTGATACGTGGTATTTACACTGCACCAAAAACAGTGATATACTTAAACCAGAGAACAATCAAGAAGCACCAGAAAACAATCTCAGCTATAGGGGTGCGTGGGGTGAGGGTACATCCACATTCACACAGCCACGAACATGCACACGGATAAACACACCTATAGCCTGCTCAATTAAGCAAACAAATTGCATCATGAACTTTATTCTGGCAGGAAATCTCTAGAATTATCTGTAAACTGGAGACCTGCAGTTAGCCTGAGCAGCACAGAAGCTGATGGGATGAGAGATGGGGCTCACACCTGGAGTCAGAGGACAAGTTTTAGCACTGACCACAAGGGAAGCTGCAGCCATCGCTTTTGAATAGAGGTCCATATTTCTCATGACCAGGCCATGACATGCTTCTTCAGTATCCTGCAGCCAGCACTGTACATTTCAGGTAACTGCAGTAAGTGTACCACTCATTAAGTTATGCTTCCCAATTCACGACTTTCCTCACTGATTTTCAATAAAGGAGCTCTCCTGTGCTGCATTTTACACCTTGCTAAAATGATGCACCCCGATAAAACAGAGGTGATTATGGTTTGGTGGCACTCTTACAGTTAGTTTTGCAGTAAACAAGGTGCAAGAACAGGCACAGACAACATCATTGAGTGGCAATGGTAGCAATCTCTACTCATATACTACACAACATGAAAGGGTTCCTTGGCAGACACAAAGACCTCAGTGACAGCTACAAACCCTGTCTCTTCATATCATACCTGCAAGTGTATCTGCACATTTTGATGGCTCTCACAAGCTTTCCAGAATCACACAATTATCACCACTCAGAAATAGATGTGCTAATGGTGCATCTCAAGAGAAAGGCGAGGGTAGTCGGTCTTAGCTGTGGTAGTTCAGTAATAGATAAAAGAATTAGAAAGCATTGAAAAATAATTTCCAGCTGGGAGCTTCAAAGGATCCTAAGGGGGGTAGGTGCTTGTATCTCATTTAAATTCAATAGCAGGATGAAGCTACTTTGAAAATCCCAGCCTTAATTATTGAAGTAAGAGGTACTGCTGTGAAAACTCAGGGAGCACAGTGCTGTTGAGTAAAGGATGCATTTTACCACAGCCTTTTTTTCAGATTAGAATTATCCTGTAATGACAGTGATTAATAATCATGAGACAGCAATTAAGCTTGTATTTACAGAAAATACAAGTGCAAAAATGGTGACAAGGGAAACAGTACTACTAAATGACCAGTCCCACTTCAAAGAATTTCAGAGGTGAAATCTCTGACTTTGCACTGACTCCAGCTTTAACTTGTAATTGCAGATTTCCTGAAAGCTGAGATGATCTGCATCTCTCGAAGCAGTGGGAAGCCTGAGCAACTATCCTTCTGGAGGTTTTCTATGGGAAAGAGTTAAGTTTGATTCATAGAAAAGTGAGGACATGCTGTCTCTACTTTCCCTGTGAGTAAGTCTTTCGGGGTTCTGTCTTTACTGGAGAACAGAGAAGCATTCAGTAGAAGACCCCAGCAAGACATAGAGGCATTCGTACGAGTCACTGTGGTGTGCTGCTGATGAAGCAGGTTACAGGAGAGAAAGGACAGCAGACACATACAGCTACTCAGGTCACTTCAGGCACTGCAGAGGATAAGAGGTAAGAATAATGACAAAGTTTTCCTCGGTGGTACAACAAACACACAGCACCTCAGCCAGGGAGGTAGTTATCTATACCTGCTCTTCAAGTGACTTGCTGATCCCCAAATACCTGTGCCTGTGATGAGGGAAAGCATCTCCTCAGGAGAATGCAGCAGGCATCCCCCTTAGTCACGGTGATGGTTGATGCCTGGGCAGGGGACCTTGAAGAGGACTTGTGGCTCGGTGGCACATGAGGAAAGTATGAGAGCCAACACTGGTAGATTAGTTCACTGAAAGGGAAGGAAAGAACTGAAACCCTCCCATCATTTTGGGGGGAAGGACAACACTGACACGTGCACTTCCAGACTCGCACTGCCAATTAGACATGATGGCGAAGGCACGGCCCACCTCACCAGCTGCTGTGTGGCTCCGTGCCAAGCACAGGCAGCTGACCTCATGGTCCCGTCCTACCACAGGACACGGTAGTTGGAATTAGACGCATGTCTCCTGTCTTTCCTTGGAGCTGGGCATGGGACAGGCTGTTTATTTGACCTACCCAGAGCCTTTCAGACTTACCTCTACTTCTCCTCTTCCACCACGTGCCATCCCCACAGGAAGCTCAGCTGTGTGGCTGACCGGAGGGCTGTGCCAGCTCGGAGGGCAGGCAAGGACCCACCACATGCCTTTTCTTTCCAACATCCCCTGACCTGCGTCGTTGCCAAGCCCTCCTGGTATGCAGCTACAGATTTTCAGCATAATGGTGCTGCTGGCCAGGAACTGCTCTCCATCTCCTCTCCTCCCATTACAGGCATGGTCCCACGTACCAGAGAGGGCACAGTTGCCCACCAACCTTCACAGACTACAAGGAGGGAACAAGTGACTCGTAGGGCATATTAGCTGGCATGTCCTGAAAGTCATCACCAGACAGGCATGTGATAGGTGTCTATGTGCAGCTGAGATTCCCCAGCTGACTTGCTGACAACAATCTCTTGTTTCTCAGACAATGCCAGGCAGACACAGTGGAAGAGATTTTTTATTTTATTTTATTTTTTTTATATTATCGTGCAGGACAAGTATCATAAGGATCTTTTGCAGTAACAGACCCACAGGAACAGCTTCAGAGAAGGGAAGGGAGCAGAGCTGTGTCTGTGTTCAAAGCAGCAGCAGTTACCCTGTAAGAAGGTCACAGAAATAAATAGAGGGATCTTCTGATGGCCGCACCTGGCCAACCAACTACTGAAGAGCATGAGATATGGGGCAAAGTGAGTGAAGTAGTCCATAGCGTGAGGCATTACTGAGGATCAGAAATCATGAAGAGCTGGAGGGCGCTGAGTTTTGTACTTGTAAGTGACCTCTGCTGAAGTCCACCCTCTCAGCAAGGATATCAGCTGTGGGGCCCACCCCTGCTGCCTGGAATGACCCGGAAGGCTGTAAGTGGAGAGGAAGGCTGTGGAGGCCTTCATGGAGGATTCAGCCCCTCTGCTGACCACAGTGAAGTAACAGCTGAAGCCCTCGTGGAACCACCCATGAGCACCCAGGAGAGGCTATGGGAACTTCACAGAGGTCTCTGCAAAGGTGAGGCATTGACAACTGCAGAGGGTCATTGTTTCCTGGTGCGTGTCCCTTGGAGTTGGCCTCACAGGGTGGCTTCTGGATACTGATGGAAATGCTTTCCACCATAGCACCACACTGGGGATGCACATCAGTGCAAAAAAGTTTGCACAGGAAATTTCTGGACCCCACAAGTGAATGAAGTGCTTTTCCTTCTCAGCAGTAGTGACAGTCACCACTCCGTCCCTGTGCTGGGAGGCTACTGGTTGTTCCCATGTGCCTTGACTGCCCGTAATGTGAGGACCAGCCCATCTTGGAGAAGGCTGCACTTCAATTCATGACTTTTACATTACATTTGCTTTGCCTTGAAGAGCTAGGAAGCTGGATAAGGTCCGGAGTCTCATCTTCCCACGCCCTCATTCATCTTTTAGATGGAGAATGGAGAGAGCACGCGAAGACATAAACACAGCGGCGTGCCTTAAATTCCCCTTGCTGGCCTTACATCTTTGCATGGCTGGAGATCAGAATATACGTGCCTAGTGCTATATAGACTCATTTAGTATGTGTTGAAACAAATTGTTGCCAAATGTTAAGATGTCTGAAACGGTAAGAGGTATCTATTTGAAGTCAAGCGTATCACACTGAGACTCCTGGTAAGAAAACCGTGGATCTGATAAGCTTTGTATTACCTTTGTAAAACTTGAACCAGGCCCTGGGGATGTTTTCTTATGTTAGACTCTCTAAGATTAATAAAACTGGATGCGGTGTACAGTTCAGAGGTCTGGAGGCAAATCCTATGTTTGCAAGGAAGAATAAATAAAATAAATATTGTGTGAAATAAATATTTTATAAAATAAAAATTAATAAAAAATAAAAGAATTTGTTTCTCATAACACTAACGTGTCTTAACATTTATTCTGGAATGACTCCGAGGTCTCCTACATTTCAATTTCCTGGCCTATAAGCAACATGATTAATTTAAATAGACAAATAAAGAACCAAGTGGCAAATCACAATTCTTTTGAAGTTTACAGCTAAGTCTGCTGAATCAGTATTAAGCTGCTCCTGCATTTCAATTAACTCTTTGAGAAGCCACTGCTTCGTGGAGACCCTCTGTAATTACTGATGTGAATGACTGAAATTCCAGAGGTGATGAAGACCTTTTAGTTAATTGATTTTGAGGCTCCAGCTAGACAGGCCATGCAAAAAAGGAGAACATATCCCTGGAAGTGTTGATAAGTAGCTTAATCTTCAAGGCTTTCTGGTTTTACTTTTAAAAAGAAAGAAATGAATAATAATGTTTGTTCTCAGAATTCTTTTGAGGAGCAGCGTCTGCAGCTGAAACAAATGTCTGAGTAACTAAAAATAAAATCAGTGACCTCAGCAGCCTCCTCTAGATGCAATTCTAAAACAGCACTGACCTGAGTCTTTTTACTTGCAGATTTTTAACTATATGAAGACTGCCTCTTCCTTATTTTGTCATTGCTCTAATGAAACAAAACCGTTTGCAACCCCTTTTCTATACTGAATTAAGTTCATTTGTTAAAAGTGGTGAGGAAAAAAAAGGGAGAAAACTTGCAGTCATGAATGATCTTGCTGATGGAATAGTAGAACCTATTTTATAGTGTAGCAAGAGCACTTATCGCTATTTATGAATCAAGTATGGATGAGAGCAAGGTTCATGTCCCCTCGAGGACATCCAAGTTTTATTGTTTCTAAGTATGCAGGCAGTGTACTGAAGCATTCAGTATTATATGACAGCAAAGACTGTTAATATTTTAGAGCACCTCCTCTCTTGTTTCCATACCTTCCTAGAGTAAAAGGTGATAGAATTTCAGCAGACCTTGAAGTACAAATCTTCACGGTTTCCTTGGGATGTAAATAAGTGGGATTTTCAAAACTTGGTTACTAAATTCCAAAATCTGGTATACACACCAAATCTTGTAAATTTGGGAGAGGAGGGAACTTTCACAAATCAGTAATTTCAAGTAAAAAGCATCCCAGGGAATACTAGTCAAGCTTAAATAAAGTGAGAAGAGATCAGTTCTGCACTTTAATGCGTTACTGTTTGCTGAAAGCACCAAACTTATCCTGTGTTGGCAGATTTGCTTCCTGGGCCTCTAAACCCAGTATTCACATGTAGCACTCTTACAATGTCTTTTTTTCTGAGCTTAACTATACTTCTCTATATTGTTAGCATGATACCTTCCATTCTCAAGATACTGTCAGATGTTAAAATTGCTAGATGAGAGGGCTCAACCAGTTAGCCTACACACAAACCCACAGGATACCCTACAGGATATCTGCCAGCCCCATATATACATCCTGAGTATTCTCATACTCAGGAGTGTCCCCCACGGTATTACACATGTACATTTGGACAGCCAAGCTGAGTCCCTGTTGTCAACTTCAGGGTGAGTTGAATCACTTTCCAGCTTCCCCTGGATGAATCAGACTGCTTTTGCCTGGCTCACACGTAGGCAGCTGCAAGTACCTGCTTAGTACAAAGTGTCCGAAACCAGAGTTGAATATCATTTGCATCTTCTGTTGCTTTCATGTACAGCACCTTCCTGAGTAGGTTTAGCTTTCTTAGCTATTGCTTACTCTTCCCCCCCCTCCCCCCGCCCCCAACCCCCCACCAGCTTTCTCTGGAGTGGCATTTTGTTTTGGAGAAGAAAACCTTTCATGATGAAACCAGAATATAAGAACTTACAGGTTCTGTTTTGACCTAGCAATTAGTTTATGAAAAAGGCCTATTAAAGAATTTTCTCCAACAGTTGTAGCAAAAAGCATGCAATACTGTTATGATCTCTTGCTTTGTCAGCCAGTCGATACTAACTTGCTTCTTAAAGCTATAAAGTGAAAATATTAATGACATGCTGAAAAGAGAAAATTGGGGGTATTTTCTGAAAGTGAGCTACAATTTGATTTATTTTGTAATTCACTATAATGAACTGGTTATCTTAGTTCTCAATGAATTAAAGTGACTAAAATTTTTATCAGAACAGTTTATCAAGATCAGTGATAAATAACGTTATTAGACTTAATATTCCAGCCTCATTTGCTTTTCACACAAAAATTCATAACAGCCAATATGACATAGGTGTTTAATAACATTGTGCTAAATCTATAAACACTATTTTTATAAAGTTGGCATGTAATAAAGAAAGGACAAAAAATATCTTGTAAGAAAAGAAGATCCCAGACAGACTCAATAAATGTGTAATTTATTAAAAAAAAAAGGAAAAAAATCATAACCTTTCAGAAACATCAAAAACAAACAAAAACACTTTTGCTGGAATGGGAATAATGAATAACGACTGTTAATTTTCTTCTCATCCTGTCATTTCTCTCCCATGCTGTTTCCCATTTTAGAGAGGCAATGGAGAGGGTCAAGAGAGGAGAGAGGAAGATGAGAAGGAAAGGAAATCCTGAAATACTTAAGAAAGATAACGTTTCCAAACCTGAAGCTTGTAAATTACCTTGAATAATTAAAAAAAAAAAAAAGCATATTCTAAGCCTGTAAATGAAAATTACCTTGTCTTTGTGTGTGTGTGTGTGTGTGTGTATTTCAATATTCTGATGTGTTCAAGCTTCTTAATTGGAAATGATATTTACTTGCATATCAGTTAATTACTGGCCCATTAAGTAATTCATACCATGGTCAGATTCTTTCTCATATGGAGTAATCTATTAAATAACTGGAAAAAGTTCAGATGATGTGAATTAAGTTCATTATCATACAACTGATCATTCAGACCCTTTACCAGGAAGAGATCATGGGGAAATATGAAGTGTCTTTCAGTTCCTTATCGATATTCCCCCTCCTTTCCCTCCTGGGTTTACAGAGCATGGTGTGACATCCATCTGTTTCTAACTGAGTGTTTCAGGATCTGATTTTTATGGAAGACTTTTGCTACATGTCTAGAAACCCCTAAAGCTCTGGCTCAAGTCGGTCTTATACCGCTCTCCCAAGAAAATACCAATTCCAGGAACATAATTTTCCTCTGCCTTTTTTAGAGCTGGCTATTGCTTAGAGATGCCTAAAATACTGTCAACAAACCCATTAAATGTGTCCGTGTTAGCAAGGACCTGTCCACTAACCTATGAGCAGAGGCATCCATCTGGCCACACAACCACGACACCTTTTGACAACATGTGAACCTGAGTGCTGCATAAGGTGGTATTAAGGGTAGGTGGGAGGTGAACACCTCTCGTTCCTTTTTTTTTTTTTTTAGCAGGGGCAGGTGAAAGCCCACAGAGACCTTGCTCCATCACAAGCTGGACAAACGAGGCTTCTGGGAAATTTTGGCCAAGGAGATTGATGAAAACGTAACAGTCTATACACTGTATAAGATTCCTAATGTCTCCAAAATCTCATTTATATATTTTAAAGTGCGTGGAGTGGTTTGAATTTATGACAACTTGATTTCTTATGATCAGTGTCAACATAAGCTCAGCCCCGAACTGCAGTGGCTAAGATTTACCCTCAAATTACATACTTTCAGGTTTCCCTGAAGGTGTCTTTTCAGCAACACCGGGTATATTCTTGCAGTTATTATTTTTACTGATGCAGTTGTTTAGATTCTTGTAATTAGAAAACAGTTGCATATGAAGCATATGGAGCCTTCTTGGATTCATTTTACCATTTCCACATCCAAAGCCAACTTTACTGCCTATTGAGTTGTGTGGCTCTGTACAATAATCCCATCAGTATATTCAGGCAGGAATATGAAGGCACACATTGACCTTCTTTTATCCAGCACCTCAGAGCTGCTGTTATGTTAAAGACCTATTGGTCAATAAAAAAGTTCATTAAGGTGAGGCTTTCTAAATGGAAACAAGACAGACAGTGCTGTCAGTCCCCATCTCCAATTCCAAAGCAATATAAATATGTTCTTCTCTCTTTTCCTTTCTGCCTCCTCTTTTAGGGGTGATTTCTGTGCTCTTTTGTCCGGCCTCATTTAAGTGGCCAGTGTGAATCTGTGCTCAACTAAGTTCAGGTGTACAGAATTGAAATAACTCAACCCTTTGCTGTAGATCTGCTGCTGCTAGAAGTGATTCCCCCTCAGCCAGGAACTGATTCTTCCAATAAAAGAAAGTCCAAAGTCTCATAAATGGTTATGAAAAACGTGATTTCTTAGTTATTTTCTTTTTCCTCTTCCTTTACTCTTTTACTTTCAAAATTGGATGCAGATCTATATTGTTTTACTGTCAAAAATCAGAAGAAAACATAGTTCTGAAAATCAAAACACTTGAAAAATGAAAGCAATTGTCATTGACATCATTTTCACTCATTTTGACCAGCTCTAGTTACAATACAGTATACTGCGTAGATCTTTGAGATGAAAAAAAATAACCTGAGTGAAGTCCACATTTATCAGTTCATTTATTTCAACCCTATTTAAGTAGATTATCTGACCTAGATAAACTATATAGGTTCATTGTGTAACTTTAGTATGATGAAAGAACAGGTTTATAAGAATACTTTCCATTAATGTATCAAGAGATTAAAAGGGCTGGAGCTCAGAAATATAATGTTCCAAAGAACATACCAAAAGAGAAAGTAGAAAAAAAGAGCTATTTGAGTAGATGGCAACAGGTCACATATTAAAACTTCAAAAAGGCTGGCCACTAGGGAAATTAAGAGAAACATTTCAGAAAGCATATGATTAAGATGTGGATAGAAACACTGCAGTCAGCAATGGAAGCTCTGCTTCTGCTTCTTATTTGACTTATATCAGCCTCATTCCAACAGCACAAGGTCATCACCAGACAAAAATGAAAATTTGCCTTTAGTGGACTCCTCTTATTCTGAAATGATAGGAAATTAAGGGGGCCTGGACACAAAGCACATTGCATGGTGCCTTAACCAAATTCTCAATATCATTTTTAGAAATACGGATTTCAACTGTTTGTGGCAGTTTTCCCTTTTTTTTCCCAGCATAAGGGGGAAGGTTTCAATCCGTAATGGTGGCTGCAGGATCCGCTCCCATGCACGTCCTCTAGCTGATCCCATGGACAGCTGGGGGGGGATATATAAAGTTTATGCAGTCAGTGGCAAAGAAGAGCTGTAGAAAATCCCAGGGGTGGGAGGGGTGGGGGAAGGAATAAGTAATTTCCCCTGGAAGAATCCTTAGCAAACTCACAGTTACAGAGGGAAAAGGCTACAGATCTGCCCTTGCATGATGCCATTTATCTCCAAAGCAACAAGACTGGTGGCAGCACTGTTTTTTTGTTTTGTTTTGTTTTTCTTGGTCTCTAACATTAAAAAAGCTTTTGATTGTATTTTTTTTTGATTCCTCAGTCTTTAAAACAGCATCCCTTACATCAGATCCAGTCACTCTTGACAGCCAGTCTGCCTTGGCTTCAGGCTTATGCTTCCCTAAAGAGCAGCATCTTGGCTCGTAAGTACACTAACAAGGGGAGGCACCTAATAATGAACTCCACTTTTTTTTTTTTCTTTAAAGAGAGAAGACAATTTTGTTTGCTGCTCTGAGTTGTCTAGGATTCTGCTGAAGTTTGGGCATCTGTTTATCTTCTTTTCTTCTCCTTTATGCTCCTTTCTCCCTCTCTTTCCCTCCCTGAAGCCAAGTCACTGATGCTAGTTTCTAAAGTCCTCCTGCCAGAAGCTTGCCCATCTGTTCAGCAATGTCTCCTTGTAATGATGTTGGCATTAATTTTTTTCTGCATTTTTTTTTTAATGGTGTTCATTAGAAATATGCAATATTTGAATCACAGCCCACTTCACATCAGTGATAACTTGTTTGAGTAAAGCTCTGGAAGGCAGAGTCTCTCTCTCTCTCTCTCTCTCTCTCTCTCTTTTATTTATTTATTTATTTTTTTTTTTTTGCATTAACTAGGACTTTATTTCAGCAGGCATGGGCAGTGGGAAAGCAGACCTCAGTCACCTACTAGCTGACTGCGTTCTTAACTTGCATATGCATTAAACTAGGGAAGGCTGACTTCAAAGTAGTTGCAAGAACAGAGAGAGTGAGCTGCAGAAGTCAATGAAATCAGATTATTCAATGTGTCGTAATGGACTGACAGTGACTCCTTTTTAAGCACAGTGTTCTTACTTCCTTTGACTACAATAGTGCTCACCAAAGCAGTCCTTTTTACAAAGGAATATTGCAATAAATTCAGCAGTCACAGACTCATATACTTTGGGATATATTTTGCTCCCACTGTATAAATATAAATCAGAGGAACTCTATTTTAACTGATTGATTTTCTGTGAGTCAGCATAAGTGGAACTTAACAAAATCTACACCTTTTTCATCCTCTTCATTTTGCAGTTCATCGTTTTCAACCAAAAAATAGCAAATAGTAGCTACTATTACTTTATATATTTAGCATACACTATTCTGTAACTGTTTCCACAAATCCTGCATCACTTTTCAGGAGGAATTTAAGTAAATAACACAGTGTATGAAGTGAGGTCTGGAGGTTACCTGGGTAAGAAATATGTACTCTAAACTCAGAAGACATACACTGCTATCTAGTGGCGAAAACAAGAAGTCTTAATACACAGCAGCCCATAACCACCCATAGTTTAAAATAACAGAACCTCTTTTTATTTGTCGATATACATATATATATATATAAATAGAAAATAGCAACAATCCTGCCTTCATTGTTTCTGTTGTCATCCAACAACAGTCAGTGTGCATAACTGGAAGTAGACTATGCATTAAATTATTTTTATTGGCTGAAAAATCTTTATAAAATGTGGGATAAAATTGCAAATATGTAATCAGTTTAATTAGAAAAATATATATATTCCTGAGAGAAACTAAATGAAAAGTTATAAAACAAGACATTATTGTATATTTTCAAAAATACTTTAAAAAACACCTGTACTCAGTTCAATTTTGTAAGATTACAGGGCAATTAACCAAATATTTTCCCACACTTTGCAATTGTTTTTGATGATCACTTTTGAGAATGCTTAGGGTCCTGGCTTGTAAAAGGATGTTTTAAGTTTTTTTCAGGGCCAGCAAGTGGCTAAAGAAATTTTTCTTTTCCTACTTCAGCCAGAAGTCTGCAGAGCCATGTTTAATCCCAGCTCTCTGCCAAGTGGTATGTTGATTTGTCATTCTCTGCCCTAGCAGAAGGGATGTTTGCCAGCAGAAACAGCAAAAAAGGGTTTGTATTCCAACATATTTATCCTGCTGCTTGTAATGAGAAGCTGTGTTACTTATCTGATGTCTGTGGCTGCAGACATCAGTTGAAGGTGTTCTGGACTTAATCTCTCCAGTGTTTCCTAAAGCAGCTCTCAGGGTCTGATAACCACGTCTGTTTGATGAATAGCTTTGGCAGTTTGCAAAATTCATTTTATTATATGGCTTATAAAAGATAAAACTTTCACGATGTAACCTACGGACAATGAGCCCTATGCTGAGAGCCAGTTTAAATGAAGTTATACAGATCTGGTTACACATGGTCCTGAAATGAGGCTGTGTCTGGAGGGAGCTAATTAAGGGAGGGTCACCAGGCAATAACTCCTATTTCCCTTTATAGTCAATGGAGAGAAATTTATGCTCCCCGGAAGGAAGGAGGAGGCAGAAATCCATTTGACCTGTTTCACGTAACTGCTTTGAGGTGAGATGAATCACAGCCACAAGCGTCTCATCCTCGGTATTGGTCAGAGAGGGACCCAGCAAGCTCAGCTGTAGCTAGGGTAGAGATGAGTCTTGCCCAAAGGAATCATGCTGAGGACCACAGTGCTGAGAAAAACGATCAGTCATGGTTCAGATTTCAGATGCTGAGGAGAGACATCCCCTCTTATGTCCATACAGAGTGTGGCTGGAGCCCTGAAGTCTGGATGTACAAAAGCAGCAGGCAACCGGTGGTGCAAGAGAGATGCTGCTTAGATGGCAAACCTGCTCAGGTGATTCACTGTTCAGAGCCTGCACATCAGAAAGTACAAACCACGGCTGAGCTCACTGGCTGCCATTTATGCACTTGCATAACAGAACTGCATATGATCCAAGGAGTGTGGCAGTTTATCAAGTTTTGTAGACAGGATACTCCATAAATAAAATACACCAGCTTACAAGCAGCACAGAGATCCTTTTTTAAGCTGTTTTTCCTCTCTTTTGTCCTTGCAACAGCCATTCACAAAATAAATTATCAAGATTTCAAAGAACTTAATGCAGTAATAACATAGAAAAATAGGTGCATAGAAAATGAAATTGATGTAGAAATAATTTCTCAAATCTGAATCCTTGTGCCACACATCAACAGAGGGGATTAGAGACTATTGACTGTGATACAAATGGACAGAAAGGAAAGAGGACTTGTCCTTAACCCCTACACAAATTATCATCGATGAAATTTGTGAACATGTAGTGCAGAGAAATCAAAGCACCACTGTTTATAATAGACTCCTGTTAGGAGGTTTCTCTTACCCATTTCAGCAGTCTGTAAATTAGCTGTATATTCTAAATTATTCACCTATGTTGCTTCTTTAGTCAGTGGAGAGAGGGAGGCACCTTCAAAGAGGACAGGTATTAGTAGACACCTTTTGTTAAGGTATCTCAGAGTCCCTCTCTGGAAGTGCCCATCTCTCTCCCTTGCCTGCAAAGAGAGCTACCACAAGCAGCTGTCCCAGTATTTCCATGAGCTAACAGTGTTGCAGGAAGGGGTGTTCAAGTCTTGAACCATCGATAACGTGTCTCCGTCCCTCCACTTCCATTCCCCTCTCCCCTCCACCTTATGTTTTGGACCATAAGAGAAAAAAACAGGGTTAGAAGTGTCCAAAAAATGGCTGGTTTTAACCTGAATCCCTTCCATAAGCCAGATCACCATGTTCCCACCTGTGCCACCAGCAGAGAGATGGAAGCATGGAGGTAGGAAGCAGTGACTGATTTCAGGAGAACTGCTTACACCTTAATGCTCAGCAGATATTGCCACAAAGTGCAACCTCATGGTGACTGTGAGGGAATCAAATTAAAAGTTTCAATGTATTCTTATTGCAAGATTTCTGGAACAAAGATGCTCTTTTACTCCTATCCGTATACGATGCCTATCCTTTGGAAGGGGTTCCTGGCTGAGAAATTCCAGCTATACTTGATAAAAGTCAAATCTGACTGCTTAGAGTGCTATTTGGAGGGCTTTGCTTATCACACTGAAGTGCACAACAGTGCATGCAGAGCAGATTCTACAACTGTGAAAATAGATAACAAGAATATCAGATCTTTTTTAGATTGATTTCAATGCATATGCAGTGCATTTATTCATTGACAACCTGTGTTCATACCTGTATGGTATAAAAGAATTCTCAATGGCTAAGCCTAAAAACACCTCTTGCCCTCTGAGTAACTAGAATTTTTCAGGCTTTCAGAGGCAGCAGTCACACATGCCTTAAAGACCTTGAATGTTTATTGATCTTGAAATAAGCAGTTCTGGATTTCAAGTTTTGATTTGCAGTTTACCAAGTCCTAAATATAATCTTGAGCACATTTTCACAGAAAATACTACTTTAAATATCCACCTTGTTATATCAATTGTAATTAAAAGGAATTAGGAGCACTATTCTCTAAATATGTAAACAAGCTGATGCTTCAGATTTTGTCTGTTTTACAACATGCCATTACACTCCTGTGTGTCTGAGTCAGCTATGACATTCTTCCATCGATCCTGAGGCAGAACTTCATAAGGGCTGTTAATGTTTGCGCTGTTGAACAAATATTCTAAGGTACTTGAAATTCCCAAATCTCATCTGTGCGTTCCAGCACAGTGTATGCAGAATAATTATGTCAACACTGTTGTATCCCATGTGAATTGTAAGGAGACAGTTTTAATTTATCAGGGTAGAAATATGGGTCTGCAAAAATCAGAAGTATCCAGAGGTGCAGTATTAAGTGGATGTCAAGAATGTGATATCAGGGAGCCCCAAGGACTCTGATGTTAGCAGGCTTTTCAAGTACCCCAGTGGTGTGCAGAGCCCAACTGCTTTGTCAACCTACCAATTTCCCTGATGGCCCCGGAACCCAGAGCTGAAATAACAGAAAAAAAAAAAAAAAGTCAAGTTCCAAATACATCACAGAAAATTTCAGTTCACATACTCAGGCTACTCTGAGGAAGCTTTGGTGTTCTAGCATAGATGTATTTTATTTTACTTGAAAGTAGACTTCTTTTGCAAACAATAATAGGAAATGCTCTCTTCTGACATCTGCCTGACAATTTTTGAGACAGATTTTCAACCATGGCCAGTGAGGGCTGTGCACAGCTGAGGACAGAAAGCAAAAAGAAGCCTTGTTCAACTTGTCATTTCAAGGCTACTTACGAAGGATCCAGACAGTGAGACACACCTGACAAAAAAAGAACTAGGTGCCATCTCTCCCCAACCTAGAGAGGTAACTACAAAGTGCAAGGAAAGAGAGCTTCCTTGGCCCCTTTCCTGCTTTGCTCTGAATAATGGGTCCCTGATTTCCATTTTCCTTTTAATCTGTAATTTCAAACAGATACTAATATTTATATGCCTCTCCAGGTAATGATTTACAGCTGTCAGTTAAGGACGACATGAGATAAAAATGCTTTTCTTACAAGTATGATTATTGTTAAACTAAACACTTGGAAGAGGATAAGTCCCAAAAGACTGGTACTGGCTTTTGGCTTAGTCTCAAACTAAACTTCATAAAATACAAAGGGTATTAAAAGCTTATTGGGTGCTTCCTCTCCGTGTGGTTCTCTCTTGAGATAACTCTTCCAACAGCATCATTTTTTTTTTTTTTGCGTGAAGCAGAAAAACTTATTTCTGCACTCACTTTTAAGTATTATTAACTCTTCTTTGAGAGTTTTTCTTCAATCAAAATAACAACTCCCCAACACTTTCTTCTGAATACCAAGGTATCCTATAAAATTGGTGTTTTGATTGTTTTTTTTTTCATTTGATTGTTTTGTACTTGATTTGGCAAAAAATATGTATGTTATGTGTTATACTAAAAGAAAATGAGTATTTTGTGTGATCATGATCCCTCAGTGTGGGGCATCTGTGAAAACGTGAAGATGCATGGTTTTCTAAGACACATATGTAAGTATATACAAAGAGATGTCCTATACACATTATATAGATATAGATATGCATGGCAATATAAGCCGTCCATCATTTATAGTAAGATTTGTACCCTGCAATTAAGAAGGAATTCAGCTGCACTTTCCTTTTTTCTACTTCCCCCCAAAAAATTCACCCAACTGAACTTCCCATGCTACATCTCATTCACGCAGTTTGTTTGTGTGTTTCCCAAAAATTCATTTACAAATACAAACCAAAAAAATAGAATTGTAAAGTGTTTAAGAAATGACCAACTTGCCTGCTCTGATTTTTTCTATAACTCAACATATCTCCAAAATATTCTTGTTTCTGTTTCGCTGTGGGATTTCAAAGCTATAGGGATTGAATGATTAAGGAAAGCAATGCCACATAAGCTGATATTCTTGAATGTATACACAAATACTGAAGAAAAATATTAGTAATTACATATTTCATCTGAGCTAGCATTTCTATTAAATTGCCTATTAAACAGTTTATTAGGAGGGTGGTCTTACAAGGAAGCAGTCATGGTGATTTTTTAAAGCTATCCAGTTAAATATATTGGAGGCCAATCACAAGTTGTGTCCCCCAGGGCACAGTACTGGGGCCAGTTCATTTTAACATCTGGCTAAGGGAATCAAGTGCATCCTCAGTAAGTTTGCAGATGACACCAAGTTGGGCAGGAGTGTTGATCTGCTCGAGGGTAGGAGGGCTCTGCAGGAGGATCTGGGTAGGCTGCACCGATGGGCCGAGGCCAACTGTATGAAGTTCAACAAGGCCAAGTGCCGGGTCCTGCACCTGGGGCACAACAACCCCAAGCAGCGCTACAGGCCGGGGGGAGAGTGGCTGGAAAGCTGCCTGGCAGAAAGGCACCTGGGGTTAGTGGTTGATAACCAGCTGAACATGAGCCAGCAGTGTGGCCAGGTGGCCAAGAAGGCCAAGAGCATCACAAAGAGCATCATCACTTGTATTACAAATAGTGTGGCCAGTAGGACCAGGGCAGTGATTGTCCCCATGTACTTGGCTATGGTGAGGCTGCACCTCAAATACTGCAATCAGTTTTGGGCTCTTCACTACAAGGACATCGAGGTGCTGGAGCATGTCCAGAGAAGGGCAACAAAGCTGGTGAGAGGTCTAGAGAACAAGTCTTATGTAGAGCAGCTGAGGGAGCTGGGGATGTTTCACCTAGAGAAAAGTAAGCCTGGGGAAGACCTCATCGTTCTCTACAATTACACCAAAGGAGGCTGTAGTGAGATGTGGGTCTGTCTCTTCTCCTAAGCAATAAACGTTAAGACAAGGATATGGCCTCAGGTTGCACCAGGGGAGGTTTAGGTTGGATATTTGGAAAAAATTCTTCACTGAGAGGGCTGCAAAGCATTGGAACAGGCTGCCCAGGGAAGTGGTTGAGTGGAGGTATCCCTAGAGGTATTCAGAAGACGTGTAGATGTGGTGCCGAGGGACATCGTTTAGTGGTGGACTTGGCAGTACTAGGTTAGTAGTTGGACTAGATGGTCTTAAAGGTCTTTTCCAACCTAAATGATTCTATGATTATGTATAGTCACCCTGGTTTACTTTGTCATCTGTATGAGTGTTGTGTAGGCAATGCAGAGCTCAGAGGCATTGTCACGATACCAGCTGTAGGGGCTCAGCTCGCTTCCCTATGGTATGAACAAGCAGTAGACAGTGTGAGAGTTTAAAGACACACACTTGCTACAGGTGCTGACTTGGAAACTGCTGCATGAGAAACTTTTGATTTTCTTTCTTTGTTCCAAGAGGAAGGGTTTGGTGTACACTAACAAAGAGTGTCAAGATTATAGCTACAGCTTGGGATCAATGTTTTTGCGTTCAAGCAAAAATAGCTGCTAGATCCCAAGCATTTTCTGCTTTGCCCCTGGGCCTATTTATAGCAACCCTCTAGCAATTGTTGTGGATCTGGAAACTGCAGATGTGTCGTTTGGAAAACATCATACCGGGGCTGAGCAAACAGACATTGGCAAAGACAGTAAAAATTAAAATTCCAATTTGTTCTTGTGGACGACATTAAATTCTCTTAGATTTATGTCTTACTATTTTGACGAGCCACAGAGCTGGTTTGGATTCATATATTTTTAATCACTGTATTGGAGTACGTGTTTCCTATTTATGGATATAGATATTTTGTACACGTCTCATTTAATTTTACTTTAGTTGCTTCGCTTTCTCTTGAAACAATGAAAATACAAGATTGCCACACTGCATGTTATGCTAGCCCCATGTTGGTATATGTTATAAAATTTGTATAATAAGGGAACAGAGGTAATAACAGTACTGTAGCTAGCTTCTCCATGACAGTCTGTGGAGGAATGCCCTTTCTATCCTAAGCCATGGAGATATAATATTTAACTTTGTCACAGCTTAGAATTTTCATTGGCCAAATAAACCCTTGGTCCTCTGACTGCTTTTCATTATGTTGCATAATCCAGTCTTTCTTAATATTCTCTGCTGCTCAGCATTTTAAGTTGGCTTTTCATAAAGCTTGCATATTAAGAATTCATAGGCAATTCTACTCATGAAAAATTATTCTTTTTAAAGCACAGAGGGCAAAAGCAGCTTTTTCCAAGGTTGCTGGCTGTTAGAAAGATGACCATTAAAATAAAGCAATCCTGCTGTAAGACTATTTTTTGAATGAAAACTAATTCTTTAAAACTACTAGTTTTACCAGAATTGTGAGTTTGGTGACTGAGACCTTAGATAGGAAAAAAAAAAGGATAATGAGAGCTTAGGAAAAAAAAAAAGGGGGGGGGGGAGGATACTAAAATATATATATATAAAATATAAAAAGGAAGGGTAATCAGAGACTGCAGTCTATGCAGTGCAGAGTGATAAGAGACAGCAGAGACAGAGGGTGATTAATGGAAGAACCAATGAGCAGACCTAAACATCTTTTTCACCTTCATATTTTACTACAGTTGAAGACATTTACATTAGTTAGATCACCAGGCCATAAAGCTGAGTGAGCTGAGACAGATAATTTCATACATGGAAAGTCTAAGCCTGAGCTGTGCCTGAGTAAGCAGCCTAAAATTACCCAGGATTTGGAGGGTGCAGTCTCCAGGGTAGCTCCGGAGAGGCTGGTAATAGAGGGGTAGTGAGCTGTAGGTGACTGAACCCCAGGACTCGCTACCTGAGTAAATGGATATATGAGAGAAGCCTCAGTTTATTGCCAACAACCTTAGGAGTTCCTCACCTAAAAGAAGAGGACATTATTGTTTCTGAATTTTGGGCTGTAGTAGTTCTAGAACAAGTGTGGTCCTTTCTGCACTGGAGGGAAAGCAAATTTTTCCTGGTTGCTTGCAAAGGCTTCTCTAAGTCCTCTCACAATCATGCAGGTTGTTTCTTTCACTGATCCTTCCTCTCTTTAAACATGCACTTCTCATCTCCATTCAGACAGATTTGATAGGTTCAACTGGTTACTGCTCTTCTGAAGATCACGAAGCACAAAGTTTTTAGGAAAAATTTTAGGAAACAAAAAAATTGGGAGCTTTATCCACCTGTGATTGCTGGCTGGATCAAAATGTATTTTTGCATGCAGTGATGAGATTGTAGATGCAATATGTTCTTCCTTATTCCTCATGCCCTGTATCTCTTATACCCAACACATCCTGAAATAAAATGAGTATTTTACAGAAGAATGTGTATTTTGTTCTCTGCTAAGATACCCTTGCTGGTTTGCTAACTTTTTGCCATATGGTTTCTAAGCTTACAACCTACAAAGATAAATGTTCACTTTGTAACTCTGAATTTCTAAAAAATATTCTGTATAAATCCTGAAACACAAAAACATCTGCATATTTCAGAACATAATGCATAAGAAAATGATGGAAATAACACAAAATATGAAGTATAATGTTTCATTCAGGGCTGTCTAATCAAGTGGCATTTTATAGCTGAAATTACATTCTGTTTGTGCAAACAATGAATGTTTGTGAAATCTTTGCTAGGCTTGACAATGTGGCCATTCTAACAGTGGAGGTAATTAGAGAAAAGAATTAAAACACTGAGAACAAATACTGTTGTAAAAAAAAGCCCACTCACTACTGGAGTTAATAGGAAGCTAAGATACTACTAAATGGTACTGCAGAGGTGTTGTGAAATCATGGAATTAATTTGCAACAAATTATTCCCGCTGGAGACTGTATTTTAAGACAAAAAACACAAAGTGTTAAGTCAGGAGGAGTTCAGGATTCCTTTGAGAACTATTTTGCATTGCATGCTGAGGTTCAAGATCCAAGATCTGAAATGTAAGCTACAATGGAAACATTTAATTTCCCTTTTGAATGGCCTTCACCATGGCAGACAATTTTTCCTAGATTGTTGAATGAAAGGTATTTCAGCAACAGAGAAGTCATTTTTTATTAAAAGCACAATCAATTTTCTCTACTACATGACAACAAAATCAGGAGACAGCATGCTACAAACAAATACAGACTGTTCCAGTCTATAACCTACAAGGACAGCTGAAATATTATTCCTATTTATAAAATCCACAAGAAAATGGAGTTTATCAAGAATTACTAGTGACAAAACATGCACTTGGTGATCTAAGTCTAAAGGCTGTATATGATTTGACCTACTTAAAAGTAATTGATTTTCCAAGGTTCAGTATTTGATAAAATTTGGATAGAAAATATGGAAAATTATTTAAAGTCCTAAAATTCTAATAATCTCATATTTTGTAATTCTGAGAATGTCAGACTCGAGCTATATTTCAAAGATAAAGTTCTAATTTCAGCAATGGTCAGGTAATGACTACATGGCTTCAGGCATGGGTGTAAAAGGCATGGGGACCCAGATGATCTTTCCTTGGTCCTACTGGTGAAGAGAAAATGCTTGAGAAGGAGAAGGGATTCCTGCAAATCAACACCTGGCTGTGCAAGTAGTCTCTTCAATATGGAGTCAGCTTTAAAAATCACTGTATCCTTTCTGAGGATTGAGGAATGCTAGCGAGAGAATGGATCCACCTGAAGAAGTGGGTCAACAGGGGCTCGTCAACAAGCTGGATAACCTGGGGAGTTTTTAAACTAGAAATGACAAGGCAGGGAAATAATGTTGTGGTTAAGAGAGGTAGCAGTGGACAGGGTTGGAAAGCAAAGGGGGTAGGGTGACGAGGACAAGAGAGACCTCAGAATAAGTAAAACAGGGTAAAGAGGCATCCACATAAGAGTATACAAATCCTGCAGCCCAGCAAAGGAGAAGGAGGAACCAGAGCTCAGCATGTGGTCACAAAACCACAACATCGTTGGAATAACTGGGATGCTTTAGGACAGCTTCCACAACTGGAGTGAGCAACAGATGGATACAAGCTCTTCACGAACAACAGACAGGGAAGACAAGGAGAAGGGGTTGCCCTCTGTGGGTTAAATATATGGAGTTCTCCTACAGATGGATGGTGGAGAGCCTGTGGGTCAGGATCAAAGGAGAGACCAGTGGGGGAGGCTTGTGGTGGGTTGCTGTCACAGACTCTCCAGGCAGGGTGGCAGAAGATTCTTTAAAAAACTCTAATATCTTTCTGGTCACCGACTCTGGTTCTCATGGGGGACTTTAACCCTCTTGACATCTTCTGAAAGGGCAACACTTCAGAACACAGTGAATGAAATTTCTGATTTCTCTCAGGAATAAATTCTCAATCCAGGTACTGGATGGAAACACCAGGGATGAGGCACAGCTGGATCTGCTAGTCACAGGAAGAACTGCTTAGGGATTAACCGAACATCTCTAGATAACCTTTGGCAGCCTTGTTTGTAGCAAACATGAAATTAGGGAGCTCAAGGTCCTGTGGGAAGACAGGTAAGACAGTAGCAGCGGGCTACTGGAGGTGAAGAAACTTTGGCTTATCCAGGAAACTGGTGGGTGAGATCCCACGGCAAGCAGACCCAAGGTGTAGAGGAGCCCAGGAAACTGGCAGGTCTTTAAGGATCCTCCACCCCAATACTCAGGAAAACAAATATGCATATCATGAGGCTGGTTTGTCTGACCAGGGATACTTGTGGTGGTGCTTCAGTGAAAAAAGGCAGCCTATGGAGCTGCAAGAAACATAGTCCAGGCGGGTGTGTGTGGTGTTGGAAAAGCCAAAGCCAAGATGGAATTGAGATTTGCAAAGGACATCAAGAGCAACAAGGAAGGGTTTCTACCACTCCATGAATAATAAAATGCTGAGCAGGCCTCTACGCTCAGGCAAAAGATTCAAGGAGGACCATCAAGCAATAAAACATACTGAACAGAGAATGTGTTTCAATCTATAATCTGGGAGGCTTCTAAGACCCTAACTGGATAAAGCCCTGAGCAACCTGGTCTGAACCCAGAGCTGACTCTGTTTGGAGCCAGAGGTTAAATTACAGACTTCCCAAGGTCTCTACCGATTTGAATTATCATATGATCCTATAATTTGTTGCAAAACACTTGCACAGATTGATCGTTAAAGTCAGTTCAGAAATACACTGGTTCACTCAGCCAAACCAAATACCATCTGTTTCCCAAAGAGGTGAAACTGATTAAATAACAGCCATGGTTTTGGTTTTCTATGCCACCTGCCTCAAATCCACATTAAAACTCACTGATCGACTGCTATTTGACTTGCCATATGTACAAGAAAAAAATATATATATACTGTTTAACAGTTTACAGATGTCATAAAAGAATTCAGTTGAAAAACCAGAGAATAAACATCATTATTTGCAACTTTTACAAATCTTCATTACTCTTACCAAAGTTAAAACATTAATGAGCTAAAGGAGTGAGTTTTGAATGAGGTCTGCTTTTAATAAAGTCAGGCCTAAACTTTGGTTTTATTTATTTAGAAATCATAGAATCACAGAATCACAGAGTGGTTTGGGTTGGAAGGGACCTTAAAAATCACCCAGTTCCAACCCCCTGCCAAGGGCAGGGACACCTCCCATCAGCCCAGGTTGCCCAAAGCCCCATCCAGCCTGGCCTTGAACACCTCCAGGGATGGGGCAGCCACAGCTTCTCTGGGAAACCTGTGCCAGTGCCTCACCACCCTCAGAGTAAAGAATTTCTTAATAATAAATAATAAATTCTTTCTAATTGCATTTTTTTTTTAATTTTGGGGAGAGGAGAGAGATGACAAAAGTTGAAGAATAAACCCTCCTTATGATTCAAGCTTGTCAATGAGAGTTAGAATAGTTTTATGAGGATCTTTTTGATATCGTACTTTGAAATATGTTCAGAATATTGGTAAAATACACTGTGGCCTTTGTCAATTCTATCTCTTCTTGTCTTCTTAATTTTGAGAAAACTTTGTCACTTTAGATGGATTTTTATGGTAGCTGATGATCTTTCATTTCCAAATCGCAAACTCAGTTTGTCTTTAAAGCAATATGCACAACTGGGAATGAATAACCACAACAAAAATGATTGCTGAATACTTGTGTGTTATTTCTGTCACTGCTCACTAGATGGCCTCGACATCACTAAGTTCACCTTTGCTTAGGCTGCTATTAGCCTCTCCCTAAAGAACTTGCTGTGATAGTGCACAAAGGGTCCTTCACTAATACTGTCTTTGCATAATACTTGCTGACTTCTTGTCAGTTCACACACAGGGATGCCAGCGACTGGAAGAAAAAAAAAAAAAAAAAAGAAAGAAAAAAAAAGGAAAAAAAAAAAGCTTTTCTTGGGAAGAAGTGTACATAATTACTGTATACTCAGGTACAAACCAAATTAACGAAATTAAGTCTTGCATGTTTTTCCTTTCTGATTTTTTCTTTGTTTAGCTGGCAATATGATGTTCTTGGGAAAGAAAAGTTTCACTATCAATACTTAGCTAGCCCTCTACAGTAGGACAAGAGCCATTATAGTAAAGGAAAGGTCACTGGTGTTTTGGGTTGGAGGTCATCACCATTACAGATGTAATTCAGGGGTTTAAACAAAGTAGCATGTTTGGCAAAACACTTAGGAATAGTATTCATTCTAAGCTACTCCACAAGCAGAAAACATAAAAATAAAACTAGATAGACCAAAATAATACACTTTTTTTTTTTTTCCCCCTCTTAGTTTCATTCTCTGGCTTAAGGACAAAACACAGCTGTTTCTGAGATGCTAAACAAAAGACAGCTTTGTTATAACTAAATATATCCCAAATGCAAGTGTTTGCATGCTCAAAGTCGCACACTTGATGCATGGATTTTAAAGGCCAATATCTCCTTTAGAGAGAGCTATTTCAGCAGGGTTTATCACTGGGCTGTACAGCAGTTCCCTACGTGCCCCCAGGTCAGATGCAATGCAGCAGTGTAGCCACACACTTGCTCCTGCAGCCTGGTGAGTCTCAGCAAGCTGGGCATGACGGGGGGCTCTGCTGGGCTGTGTGGCAGCATCAAGCCCTCTACCTACTCTGAAAATCACAACTGACTAAAACTTTGGAATACACTTTGCATTTAAAATGGAGCTAAGAGAATATTTATTTTAATCTCAAAAAAAATTGTATAAATCCTGAATATTAAGAAACTTTCCAAATCAGACAATAGTTAAACTAGCTGGCTTGTTCATCACATGAAACCTTAGTTTCACAGTGAACACTTAGCTATTTTTCAAAAAAAAAAAAAATACTATATGCCTTCTAGGAAGAACTGTCTGCCTGAAAAACATACAGCTCACAGTGTTGTAGGAAGATGCAAATTTGAGAAGTAAAAACGCATAAAGACAGAATCCACCACGAGGGGGCAAAATGGTGTTTCCAATGTCCTAACATTGAAGGCGAGGTTCACTGACTCTGTCTTTAAAAATGTTGTTTGCTGGAACGGGGATGTTTAGAAGTAAATAACGCATTGTAACGTTGCAGTGTGTTTCCATTTACTGGAAAACCACCAGACCATGGGTCTGTTGCCTTATTTCACGCTGTAACTGAAAGGAGTTCTCATACCGTGTCCTGTGACGCTGGTCTTCGGCAGAAGTTAGTAGACAATATCTCTCATTTGCACAGCTTTCCAGCTTTATTTCCAGCTGACATAGGAAGCTCTGTGAGACAGCTGGTACTAATCACTTACAAACCAAGGCTTGCAGGCTACAAAGTTTCTTACATTTTGTAGCAGGTCACAGAGTATAAAATATGAACCAGTCTGAACTCAGCATGACTACACAAGTATGAAGCAGGTGAGATGTATGAGACAGATTACTTGCACAGGTAATATTTTGAAGATGCCATGAAACAAAATATAAAAAGTTTTGGTACTACCAGGTAGGTAACATAGATTTCCTCTATAAAATCGGGTGGGATCGAGTGTTTTGAGCTGCTGAGCAGCCTCACCTCCATGAGCTCTGAAGTATCGAGCACTGTGCAGAGACAGGCCTGCAAGGTGCAACCAGTGCAAACATCACGCTGCAGGAAAGTGGTAAAACAACTGTAGTTAATATCTGATCTGAATCTCAAACAAACGAAAAAAAGCATTGCGGGCATCCTTGATTACTTTTAAGGACACGGGACTTACTCTTTCCTCTCAGCTTTTAGCTGCTGTGACAAAGGAGTGACCTCTCTGCTGAATTTGTCCTGCCAACACCAGCATGTTCCCACCTTTCCAGCCTGCTCTGTCTTCTTCATGTTTCTATGTTCTCTTCTTCTCACTTTGTAGCAGTCTTGGATCTCTCTTTCGTCTGTTCCATGCTCTAAATTTGCCCTTATAAACTGGCCTTCAGCTACAGAACACCTGCATACTTGATCCTATGACTTTAGTCTTTGGGGCAAATTCACTTTCTATGTACAACACAAGATTATATCAGTTGTGGACTGGGGAGTGCCTGAGGCTGTATACTCTGTTACTGACCAGTAGGTATGAGTTGATATGTTGTCCCTATTTTAATTTGAGGTAAATCCTCATAACAGACCATTTTGAACAAAACATTAATGCCGAAGAGCATACTCAACATTTTTTTTTTCTTATATTTCTGGACTTAATTCCAAAGCTTAAATATACATTTATATAACAAAGAAGCAAGACACAGAAGAAAAATTCAAGTCAGAGGACATGACGTATATTAGTAACACTCAGTTTCTGTCTTGATAAATGCACATCATTTCTGCAGAAATAAATGCAATGTTATAGAGCTTGTGGTTCAAATTCAATGTACTTCTACAATTATTTCTGAGAAGACAAACAGTCTACACGATTGTGTCACGGTAGGCAAAATATTTTCAGCATATTTTCCACACTTGCCAGTATATTTCTGCCAGCATGTTTCTAAGAAACAAACGAGAAAACAACCAAAACACCGATAAAACTTAACTATCCCTGGGCAGGCTGCATCCCAGGAACAGAGGAATTGATGTTATTTGTGGAGTACTTACATTACAGAAAATCAAAGCAGCGAGGGCGCAGTAAAGACTGCACTGACAAATACAGAGTTAAATGGGTCAATATTATTGTACATAGTTGTGCAAAAAAGTCACATAATCTAGTAGAATCCTCCTAATTAGGACATGCTAATGCTCCATTGAGTCAGCATACTGAAAAAGCGATTACTCTTTAAAATGTCCGTAAGATGAAAATGTTAATGCAATAGAGTACTGACCTGCCTAAAAGTAATATTCACAGCATTATGACTTAGACTGATATTCTGCTGTTTCTTCAAATCCCAGTCAGGCAATATCATTATAAAGGCTGCAGAATGAAAATGCAGGTTCCATTCCTATTTGGCATCTAGCCTAACACCGTCTGACCTCTTGGCACCAGCGGAACACACGTGCATTAAACTGAAATTATGTTAACAATACAGAACAGTGCCTGTGATATACTTGGCAGTTCACTGCCTGATACAATGCATCATGGATATCATTAGGTGGTATGTGTAGAAGTTGACTGAGTTTTAGCCCTCTGACATAGCAGGTTTACAGAGCCCAGCCACAACTAAACTGCTGGTGCTTGTCTGAGCCTCGGAGGTGATGAGGTTCCAGCTCTTGCTGCCAAAACTGGAGCTGTCAGCCTGAAAGAAACTATAGATGGTTTTGAGCAGAATCAATTAGTACAGAAAGATTAAGAAAGACTCCTGAAGTCACAAATCCATTGAACAACAGAGCTGAGACCCAGCAGCCTAAAAGCTTCCCCTTTAGCTGCACTGCATTTTGCGTGTGCCATGATGCATCACCCTTTGGCACAGTAGTGCACAACTTGGTTGCTCCTCTAATAGCACAGCAGCTACTGCAGATGTCCCAGGCTGTCTGGAAATTACCCCTAATCTGAATTATCACCCTGAATCATTTCAATAGATACACTTGTCCTTATACCTATATGCATATAACTAATCTAACACCGCATGTGAAGACAAAATATTGCCCCTCAGTGTTTTCGGAAACAGTCGAATGCTTTCAAAAATTGAAATGACAGAATATATGATAGTGCGCCATTTCATAGCTATTTTGGAGTGAGCATTCCAGCAGGAGTTATTATTGATTCATTAAAATTAAGTCAAGTTGCTCAGACATATCATGGACACAGCATTTCTTACAAAACTGATAGAAATCAAGCAATGGCAGCTGGCAGTTTGTGCCAAACATCAAGGTCACATGCAGAACCTTTAGCTGATCACGTTAGTTTACTGTAAACCAAACACACCTTGCAGGCCACACCTTATGAAGGTGTTTGGGCTGCAAAGCTGTTGTAGCCTATCACAACAGGATCTCTGGATTCCTCATCCTTGTGACTGAAGAGGACCATTATCAAAAAAAAATAATGTTAACTCAGATACTTGGGATGAAAACTTTCAGAAGAATGTAATGTATTCACACATTTTTGTACTAATTAGAATTGCTTTGAGCAAATGAGTTTTTTTAATAGAGCTTGTCAAACATAGTTCATTTGACAAAACTATTTTACATTTATAGGGGAAGTCAATGACCTATAAATATAATGCACGAGAAAAAAAAGTCTAGCAGTCTTGAATTTTCCATTATACTGCTGGTAGCATTCCAGAGTACATGCATATCATGCTTTTGATACAAACATATAAATCTGATAAAAACTTTAAAACATTCCTAGCCTAAGAGATCAGGCTTCTTGAATTTACTTTATTTCCATAGTTTGCCTGCAGAGTTGATACTCCCTGAAATTACAGACACATGCACTCATACACATTCATACAAAGCACAGAAGCCTGATCCCTGGCCACCCTGCAGCTGAAGACTGTACGTTGCCATAATTCTGGTGCAGCCCTAGAGAGTTCCCTTGTCTGGGAAGTCTCAGCATTCAATCGTGCTTCTTGCTCTAAGCATGCCCAGCTAATTCTGTTCTTAGAGGATTCATGAAAATGTGGGATAGAGTCAGCTACTCCAGCTGTATTCATGGTTTTTATACTCTTTCAGAAGAGCAGTGAGGTGCAATCAGCATCTCATTTTCTGGATAACTCCTTTTTCTCCCTGTGGGGCCAGAAAGTGTAAAAGAATATCAGCTCGTTCTTACTCGGTACCCATAACAAAATAAAGACCGTTCTTTGTCCTCAGTTCTATTCTTCGTCTATACGTTTAGTTCACAGAAGAAACACAACATTTTCTAGGCTGTAAAGCTGCAACATTTCTTTGGGCATGCTGTCAAGATCATCTATTTGAACTACTGTCAGCCACTGTTAGAAGCTACACAGTACGCCAGTTGTTTCCACTCGATAGTTTGCAGTGTACGATAAATAAGAATGCACAAAGGAAGTAAAGATGCAATTGTGTCTCATCTTGCACAGTTAAATGGAATTCATTGTTTCTGGTTTTAGTTTTCTCCTTACCCTTCTTCTATCATGGAATTATTTATCTCAAAGCTTTCCATCAAAATACATAGGGCCAAAATCACAGTTGTCATAAATCAGAATTGCTGTACTTTGTGGAGTTCTGTTTATTTGTACAGCTGATAATTTACTCACACAGTTACTGTGTATACACATAAGCATCCATAGCTAGATGCTATTAAAATATTCTGTGGCCAGTGCATATAAGGAAGATTACAAAACACTGTGACATTTTGACTTGATATTTTTCCAGTGGCAATACAAGTGTTTCGACACAGAAGGTAATCTCTCTACTTCTGGGGTGTAAAACGACATTTTGTAAAAAAAAACTTCATTACACTACAAACTCATTTGCTTTATTATGGTGACGTGTAGATCTACCGTTTTACTATTTCTATTGTTTTACTTATTAGATTCTATGTAATCTTATATTTCAGCTTCCTTCACTGAGGTACTATTTCAACCAATTTCCCTGTCACATAGGTTAGGTAGGACTCATTTCTCCTAGCTCTTATCTGAAAAGTGGAATAATCTAGACTAGTCATGTAGGTTTCCTTTGTAATCAGTGTAAATGGAGTGATAAATCTAGAGGGTGACTCATCTAATCCTAAAATGGTTGAACACAACAGGAGACAAATTGCCTTTCAGAAGTGTCTATCTTTCCTATTTCTTATTAAGGAGGTAACACTGACCAGATAATTTACTTAGATTAGAAATCTAATTTCTAGATAGCAAAGATCAGAAGAAACAAGTTCTTCATTAGTGTTGGTTGGGTGCAGTTTGGAGATATCAGATCACTGTGGCAGAAGAGATATCAGCATGAACTGTAAACCTATTCTTGGCGAAGAGAAGGTTACCATGTGGCAAGCTCCATGGTGCTTTCTCTGGACGCCTATGATCCCAAGAACAGGTCACAGAACTAGCCGTGTGCTGCTGCAACTTCTAGTGGGTCACCAAGGAATAGAGGTCAGAGAGAATGAGCACCACTCATTACTGATCTCCACCTGGACATTGAGCCATTGATGACAACTCTTTGAGTGTGACCATCCAGTCAATTCCTTACCCACCGAGTGATCCATCCATCAAATCCCTGTATCTCCAATTTAGAGACAAGGATATCAGAGGGGACAGTACCAAATGCTTTGCACAAGGCCAGGCCGATGACATCAGTTGCTTTTCCCCTATCCACCAATGCTGTAATCCCTTCGTAGAAGGCCACCAGATTTGTCAGGCACGATCTGCCCTTAATGAAGCCATGTTGGCTGTTATCAGCCATTTCCTTATTTTCCATGTGCCTTAGGATAGTTTCTAGGAGGGTCTGCTCCATGATCTTGACAAGCAGAGGTAAGACTGACTGGCCTGTAGTTCCCTGGTCTTCCTTTTTCCCTTTTTAAAAATGTGGATTGTTTCTTCTCTTCTAGTCAGTGGGAATAAGCAAAATCTATTGTACATCAGGTTTAACTGAACTGTGTACATCTAGCTTTTATTGTTCTGGGGGAATTTGAGGATTCTTTTTATTTGTCTATATACAGGATTCTACAATGCATGTTCACATCAGCTACATGTCAATATGAGAAACTTTGAGTAATATTTCCTCTTGATACTTCCAGTACTGAAATGAAGACGTTAGCAGTTATAATCCTTCCAATTTCTTTCTTCGTAACCTATCACACCCACTTGCTTTCTTCCACCAAGAAACAAGTTGTTGGGTGAACACTATTTGTTGGATCTGGTCATGTCAGCATATTACTTCCCTCAACAGTATCTACGGTTTCTTTGCAAGAGGTTTATCCATCTGCAGTAGTAGGAATAAAAGGTAGTATATGTCAGCTTCTCAGCTGCCAGATAGCCACCTTTGATTAGACAGATACTAGGAGACAACAGGGAGAAAAATGGGCCAGAGGCAAATTTCTCGCCATAGCTCTGCCAGTTGTATTTGCAAATAATTAAACTATTTCTATTATTTTACAGAAGAGTAATGAGGAACCCAAATGAACTCAGAGAACCCGGGCTATGACCTAATGAGAAGGATAAACTCATTTCCTACAAATAACAGCAAAAGTTGACAAAGCCATCATGCTGATTAGCTACAGTTTGGATGAGCAACCAGGACCGAAGAGATGCGTGGAATCTGGGGCTCTGGGAAAAAATACTCAGAAACCCATCAACCTGTCTATCTTCCCCTCCTATCAAAAATAGCCTCCTGCTGTCCTGGGACATGAGATGTGGCCGGTGACAGTAAAAAACAGGTCATGAATCCTAAGGAAGTCGGCATAAAACTCCAAAAGTTCTCCACTACAAGCCATTTGATTAAAAAGGCAAAAGTCACTAAAGGATAATTGTTTATGATCCAGCTCTGCAATGAAAGATGTGAAGCCAGGTCAGGTACAAAGAAAGGTATCTGAGGTATTTTCCTTTCCCATCATCAAATTATTCCTGCTGTTCAGTAGTAAATAATATACTATGGTAAGGAGCTGTACACAGAATAGAGATACAGGAACAAAAAGCAGATTACACTTCTGTTATGTTCAAATCTAATTGACAGAAGAACAATGATAGCCATTTCTCCAGTATTTCATAACTTTTTGAGAAGCAGAACTAATGAGGTTTTCTGGAATCAATAGCGGCACTCAGCAGCACTGGTCCATTTGGGGCATGTTTTTCACACTAACCATGGTAACGGTGTCAAGTGTTTCTGTTAATATAACTCTATGTCACTTGCCATACCATGTAATATTTAATGACCTTTCTCAAACATACAATTGCTCTTTAAACTCAGCAGGTGATTTGTGGAATTGTTTGATTGTATCCCTTGGAGCTGGCCCGTCATACCAGCCTAGCTCTTTGCCATTTTCAATAGCACAGGAAGAAACAAACTGGATAAATAGATGGCAAGTGTTCACACAATGCCCAGGCAGTAAACCTAGTGGGATTTCACAGTAAACTGATGCTCAGAAAGTGCAATAATATAAATGACCAATTCATAGCCATAGAAACAGCTGTAAGTTAGCAAAAGGTCTTATGATTGTCAGTTAGTGTATCATTTTAAGCAGTAGATCATTTCCTGATGTTTTTTCCCTGATTGATTCAATGGCTTTATCAGTTTTTAGTGACAATATTTGATTTCTACATCCTTTTGGAAGTTTCAATACAAAATCAGAAGCTTTTTGTAAGACTTGGTTGTCATCCCTCATTCTTTCTTTTCATCTGTGACTGTTTATTTATTGAATTTATTCCACCTACCTTCCAGCTATTAGCTATGTATTGTCTCCATAGCAATCCCTCTCTTCTCCTCAGTACAGAAGCAAAAGGAGAGGCTTGGTAATTGTGATTTTAGATGCAAGGTGCCATTTGAATGTTTTCAGGAGTGCAAACAGCAGGGGATGTGGCATTTCTGACACTTTATGATAACATCACTGTGTGAATTCTTTTTTCCATATTCATGTTTCATCAACCATTTGGAAATTCTCATTTTACTTGACTTAGTTTAACAGTGGTTCTGCTCACACTTTATAAACATTAACAATATCAGCTTAATTATACAATGTTCCTCTCTTCAGGCTGCTTTCCTTGTGCAATTTTATATTTACACCACAAGTCTTAAGACTTTATGAATTATCTTTCCCATAATGTGAGGCAAAATCACTTGATTAAGCTCCCAGGATAACAGATGAATAGGAGTCTCCCTCCCCAAAACATGTGTCATGTCCTTGCTATAATTCTGGCTTTTTTACAACAAACATGGTATTGTCGATATGAAGGAGGTCCACTTAGAAATTTTCTCTCCAGAAATAACAACAGTTAGTACATGTCTTTTTTCCTTGGACAACTCACAGCTAACCCCATACTCATGAGAAAGAATACATTCTCTTTGTGCGTATGTGTTAAGAACCTTATCCCAGGGATTATAGATTCAGCTTCCATGTTCAAGCAGTCTTCGTATCATGACAAAAACGGCACACAACATTTATAGCTTATTATAACAGAGTAAGCTGAGTAACATACACATTTACTACTGACTTCAATGTTGCTAGATAGCAGCTGAAATACAGTACTGACATTATGTCACCATGAAGGTGGTTGTTATTATTATTATTTATTATTTGTAGAATTAATTAAGTGTGGATGGCTCTTTGAAACACAGAAAGCTTTAGGCTATACCTTGGATAGCTTTCAGTCTGGCATGAGCCTTAACTGTAGAAACTATGGCAGCAGGGGCAGACACGTTTATATATAACAGTGGTGAGAAGCATCTAAGCCAACAAGGATTGATAGAAATTTGATAGAAAAGGCAGTTACTTCTAATATGGAAAAAGCAAGCTATGCCCTATACCCCCCCAAAAATAAATAAATAAATAAATAAATAAATAAATAAATGAAATATAACATTTTCCAACTAGAAAGAACTGCAGGGGAAATTAATTAGAGACTATGAGCCAAACTGAAGTTCAGTCAGCATCATAAGACCTACTTTTAAAAAATACAGCAAAGGGTACTGTGTTATTAAACACTATAATTATTTCTCAAAGTCTATACAGTTTTGTACAGTCAAACTAAATGAAAAGGAATATTTACCAGTAAGCTTGTATTTTCTTTGCTTTGAGGTAAATAAAGTCCATTATCAGATACTCTGTAACTAAAGAGTTTGCTGAATTTCACTGAAATTCTTTAAATGCTCCTTATAAATTCAGTGAATTCAGTGGGATCAAGATAAGGGTCCAAATAAGATCTTTTTATCTTCTTTGTTGAAAAGTACTAAAGTGTGAGGGAAACCTTTTTCCCCCCCCCCCCCCCCCCCCGCTATCCCTCTATCTTTCAGTTTATTCTTCTGCAAGTTCCACCAATTTTTATGTGTTTTTGCTATATTGTGGTTGGAGAGGTCTCTATCAATCAATGAGTATATTAAAAAATAAAATAAAAAAAAAAAAGAAGGAATTATTAATCTGTCAGGTTCCTGTCTGATTATTTATTGTCAAAGAGTTGTTGATTGCTTTATGACTTCTTTGTCTGTTTTTGGCAATGAACTGATTCAACAGCACTTTCATAACAAACACACTTCCTACTATCAGGGACCCGTCACTCCACAACTCTGCACGTATATGAGGAGTTGATAAGCTTCTTCTGCTAAGGACCACATACCAGGGTTCTGCAAGAAGATGTAGCTCATTTATTTATGTTCTCGCCCTAGCAGTCTCTCCACACAAGAGCTCAAGAGGAGGGAATGCACCTGGAAGAGCAGAGCATTTGGAAGCAAGCCACTTTTAACAAGCAGATTTAACTATCATTTATCTTTGCTGTTATTTAACAGTAAGAAAGGCTCCATATAAAGCTTTAATCTCCTGTGTACTTACTGTGTTAAGAGATAGAAGTATTTTGGGATAAATCTCAGATTAGTTTTATTAGGCTTAGGAAAAAAAAAAAAAAAACCACGAACTGACAAATAGCAGCCTCAAGAGATCAACAAGTATCAAATTCAGGAAAACCATGCTGGTAACAGACATTGGTGGACAATTTAAGTTATAAAAAACATTTCGTATTAAGCAATACCTGTTCAATGTTCAGTATTGTTTTGAAACATATTTATTTTTTACTGTTCTCAGACTGTTTTTTGTATACTTGTTCCACAGATTGACAGCATAAATCTTGGTAAAAAGAAAGAGTAACCAAAACTAGCTATCCTCAAAGCAGAACAGACTGCATGACGGCCTTTTTCATGATTCAAGCATTAAAAAAAAAAAAAAAACAAAAAAACTTCATGATAAAATTAACGACTATAATTCAGTTTATACATATTAAATACAGGAACCTGAGGGCAGAAAAATCTTATTCTTAACACAATTTATAATTAATTTCTTAGTAACACTACCATTTGTGGATATAGAAATGTTTAAGGAAAAAAAACCAGCGTGAATAATAAAATATTGTCTTTAGTCACACAAAATCAAGAACCTAATATCTGCAACACTGATTTGTATAAATAAACCGTTTACTAGCCTCAGTTACTAAAAATAAGTTTCCTCTTTGATGTGTTTTAACATGACTGTCCACAACAATATTTGTTAATATTTATTGGGGAACATAAGGGGCCTATTATTCTCAAAGGAGGCATACCATAAAAGGATCATTCATCTGAAATGATGGTATGTCAGCAATTAACATTCTTGTTCTTATCTTGGAAGTGAAAGAGCAAATGTAAAGAAAGACAGTGAAAAATAATAGAAAAGTTAGCAAGCAGGCTTGTGACATAGCTCCTCTGTACCAGATTAAAAAATATGTATCTGTTTGTAAAGCCTTAGCCGCTTACAGTATAAATTCAGTTCAGTGAAATGCCACACATAGTTTAAGACCTTATTACCATTTGGAGTAGAGAAAATTCACACTGCTGCGATGAAGTGTTTACTGATGCAAGTGTATTTTTTCAGATAGATTGTTGATGTTTTTCAGTGAAATTACTGCTTTAGCTTAAAGAAGAACAAATAAGCATTAACTTAAAGTACTAAGCAACAATTTTGCAGTTGAAAAAGCAGAAAAAAACACAGAGGTGGCAGCACGCTAGCACAGAGCTAAATAATTGGGATTAGTGAATTCTGGAATTCAGTTCTGTACCTAAGTTATTCTATAGCTATTTTAGAGGCACAGTAAAATATTTCTCAATGAAAATATGCATATTCTATATAGATCAATAGCATATCTTATCACCAATCTGTTGATTCATTAAACATTTACAATGCATTGCAGGTTTTTTAAACAAACAGGTGTCAAAGTTTGAAGAAGTCCCAGATTCATACTTCAGCCTAATTCAGTCTTCTTATTAGTATTTAGCTTTCAGACTGAAATAAAGATTTCTAAATTTGAGTAATAGAAAAGTAGATGAATTAGAAAATTTATCAGCATACTGAAAATAAAAGTTTTTTTTGTCATTGTTTTTGTTTTTTTTGTTCCAACTCAGCTAAATATGATTCTCATTTTGCACAATGCCGAACGCTTCTGTGTTGGCTGATCGTGGCCCATCTGCATCATATAACTGTCAAAAGCCTGTCTTGGCCTTGGATCATGTTGAAAGCAACTATTGTACAATGGGTCAGTTGCCATTTTTATGTAATTTTCAGAAAATGTCCGAGTCCACATTTAAATGACTCTATGATACAAAATTTCTCCCAGCATTCAATCAGGCTTTTGTATTGCTTTGAATAGGCCCTATTAAAAAGCAAAAATATATGAATAGAGATACCCCACTGCCTGCTTCAACCCACTAGAAACTGTAACATTCTTGTGAATAAACATTACATATACACATATATAAAGAGGAAGTAAATATGAAAAAGTACAGTATGAAAAATAACATTCATATTCTAGTAGTCTAGGCTGGTTTGGCCATGGCAGTACTGCAATACCTATTCCTAAGAAAAGTGAAATCTTTGCATGATACCTTTATTGTTCCTCACCCCTGAAATCTAGGTTGTTTGGTCTCTTATTATGGCCTTAAATAGGGCATAGCAGACTATGAATGTTTATAAGTTTCTCAAAGTGTGGACACTATTAGAGGCAGATACTCAGACAGACCTTTCAAACTGTGCTGAGGAGCCAGTTAGCCAATTCTGCAATCTAAGCATGGCACTGCTCACAAGCCTTCCTTGAAGCATGGGAATGCAAAGGTTTTTTTCTATGGCTCTGTCAACCCAGAAATTGCCATGCTTTTGACCACTGCACACTGTGGGCATTCCCTGCATAAAACCAAAGCACTGGTAGTGCTGGTAATCGTGTCCTTTGTCTCTGAAATCTCCACAGATTTGCATCAGGTGTTCACCCGTGATGCCAAAACGGGAAAGTGCCCAGTTGTAGGCCCCATTATTGCCCAGTTATTGTCTCCACGGTTCTCACTGTCATATTTATCAGTTATGTGTACTAGCCTCTTTGGGCATCAGGTCACAGACTGAAGAGTTGGCCTACTCTGCACAACAATATAACTGCAATATTTGTTAATGCCAATGCCAGCCTCTGTTCTCTGTCAGTCACTGACATTTGAAACTTCAGTAAGAATCAAAATTCAGGCGCCAGATCCGGTTAAAGGCTTGGTAAACAACCCTGTATTGTGTGCTCGCACACTCATACTTCTCTTTTTCAGCTGCATTTAGGTGGCTTTTAACCAATAATGTAAATCAGGCTTTGAACTATAACTGTAAGACCCAGCAGCTGTTAAGCTAGTAACAAGCTTAGGAGGAGCTCAAAGGAAAGATGAAAGTTGCTGGGTACCTCCACCATGTTTCATAATGAATAAAAAAGTCCCTTCTATTGAAATCACAGATTTCTGTATCACAGCTATCTGTAGCAAGTCACACAGCTTCAGTTTAACTAAGGGACCACTGTGCTGTACCAGGAGTCAGCTTCCCTTATGGGATCTTTCACAAGATCACATTGAGGCGATTTGTAGTCTCTAATTAGAAAATTTGTTACAGCTCATTTCTAAACTATTTTATCACGGATATGCTTACATTAAGGGGTTATTAAAAAAAAAAAAACAAAAAAAAAAAAAAACAGAGTACCTAGTTTGATGTTCCATATATCACTTACCCTTAAATTGTACACTTGTCATTTGAGATAACTAAGTTTCAGTGGCCTCCTCAGTGCACCGCCTGGTATGAGAGGACTGCTCTGAATCCGTGGCGTCCCCTCTGTAAAATACAGCTGGGCGATGCCTTCTGAAGGGGCTGTCCAAGTCACAGCGAGGCACAGGGCAGCCAGCCTCTTCTGTTGCCTCTCAAATTCCTTACCCTTTTTATTAGAGAATTCTCCCCAGTCATTTTTATGACTATTTTTACATTTGACTATTTTTACACTGACTAGATTTTCAGTTTCCTTTTTTGGTAGGTCCACACTAGCTCTTTATTTGGTATTTCATTATCAGTCTAACCAAAACTTCAAGAAGAGGTAAAACACCTGTTCATAAACTTATTGTTTAGTTATGTAAATATCATATATATATATATATATTTTTCCCTCAGCTGCATACTTTTCATTAGTTTCTGATCTACTCTGAACCCAGTCTTTCCTGGAGTCATAACATACCACAACACAATGAATCCTACCTTATATTCTTAAACATGAAGTTTTGTGAATGGCTGGATTAAAGCCTATCTTCTCACAACTGGCCCAGCATTATGATTATCTAGGTAATTCTATACAGCTTCCCTAGACTCATTATTAGTTAATGTTTTGCCAGTCTGTGTGTCATGTGGCGAGCTTTATCAGATATGGTATGATACTGAATTCAAAGCTATCAAGCACACTGTTGAACAGAACCGAAATTAGTCCTGTTTTCTACAGAACGCTTCTACAAATCCTATACATCAGTGAGAATCTGGACGTAATATTTATACAAATGTCACGGATGACAAAAATACTTATCTATATAAAGATTATATATTATATATATATATACATTTTAAAAATCTGTCAGCTCACTTCTAAATATCTCTAAGGTCTGAATCATGGATAAGGCATATTGCTGCAATTTCAATTTGAATGTCATGGAATACTTCCTCAAAAACTTTACGGATTTTCGAAAAAAAAAAAAAAAAGATTTATTTTTGGAAATAAAATGCAGTAAAATGTTGATTGCAATTGGTTTTATTCCTAATTTTTTGTTCATAAGAAAGTGAATTACGTATGTCTTCTGTCATTTTGTCCAGGATGTTTTCAGGCTAACTAGCTTACAACACTGGGGCTATCCTGGCCCTGCTGAGCTGATAAGTCAGACATTCATGAGCTGCCACTGTTTCATAAATAGCTGATAGTGGGTCTGAGTATGTTGGAAAATGGTCAGAAAAGTGCAGCACATAGCCTCAGGTGTTGACATTGGTGTTTAAGGATCTCAAATTAGAAAATGGCAACATCTATTTAGGCCCTACTATTTTAGTGTTAATATCAGATTTATTTCTTATAATATTTCCTTATGTGTGAAATAATTGCTACTTTTTAGTATAACTAAAAAGGTACTACTAATAAGTACTTACTAGTACTGCATATTGTACTAACATATAGTACAATAGCATCAGATTCAGTTCTGTAGGAACTGAAATTTGTAGAGATGTACTATTTATACATTAATTCAACTTGGTTCAGAATCTCTCCTGAAGTACAGAAGCAAACTATAGCCCAAACACATGCCTATTTTTTCTATCAAATCAAGTGTTGTGATGGGACTTACTCTTAGTTTGCTCCAATATACAAAGGAAGCTTAGATAAGTGATAGAGAAGGCTTCCTTGTGCTGAAGGAAACCCACCAAATGGGTCAGTTTAGAACTTAAAATTATGAGAACAAGGCTTTGCTTGTTTGTTTTTGTTTTGGGGTGTGCACGTGTGTAAAAATACAGTTTGTGGATTCCAAACCGTTTTGCACACTGTGTATCTGGTTTCAGTCCTAGACAAAGTTCAGCGGAACGCTGCCCATTGCTGGCAAGCCTGCTCTGAAAGCAGAGCCCCAGGCTACAGCCTGGGAGACCAGGATGTGCTGAGAGGCTCCGGAGGTGGAAACTTGTGAATTGCCAAGCTGACATTTGCAGCTATTCACCGAGATAGCAATTCTTATCCATTAGCCAAGGAGCTGCTAAGAATTGTAATGGTTTCTTTCCTGAAACCCTTTGAGCTGTGAGCCCTGCAAGCCTGATAAGGAGCACTGCAAGCCCAAAGCCCTAGCAAGTGACTTTTTGCAGCCCTGCACTGCCCCCGGGAAGGGCAGCTGCTCGGTCACACCATAAAGAATAATATCACGGCGGCATTTAAACCTCAGATTGTCTTGTCGCATCTTCCTGTTTTTTTTCCAAGGCTTTCTGTTCTGCAGCTGATGACCCACTCTGCTGCTGGAACGTACTTGCTTGGGCCTCCCCTGGGGACCAGCTCCTGCCGCCTGCTCCAGCTGCAGCTCACTGCTCGCTCTGGCTTCACAGCTCGCCTCCGGCCTCTCAGACCCTTTGCCATCTTTACAGCGATCTAGATCTTCCGTCCCTAATTCCTGTTTGCAATGCGGTCCTCCTGATTTAGGGCGATAGTTTGTGTTCTGACTTTCTTGTTCGAGTTTCTGCTTTTTTAACTTGCTAAGTGCCTTGCGACCGCTTTGTGCTGCTGCTGGCCTGTCTGACCCCGGGCTGACTTTCGTTCCAGGGCTGATCAGTAGGGCAATGGTCATCCTGCACACAGCGCGAGCGTCCTGCAGTAACAAACAGTACTCAGTCCTTCCTGTTTAAATTCCTAATAGCTCTTTCTCATATAAAAATATTTCCTGTTTTTGTTCCCTTAGATACTTCTATCAATACGTAGTCTTCTTAATTTGGGTTCCTCAAATTCTTTCAGCAGAGGCTCACAACTCAGTTTCATAGTTCTGCTTCAATTAGGGAAGTATCTGGGTCTTCCAAATGCCTCTCATGAGGGAAGCCGAAAACAGCATCCATTTTCCTGCGAATAAAGCCTAGATACTGGCCCAAACTCAACATGACGGAATAAACTGCGTAGAATGGTTTGTCAGATTATTCCATCAAGTGATCTCATGTCACAAACGAGGAAAAATTATTTTTGCATGCGGGGGAAGGGAAGATATTATTTTGCTAAGCAAGGCTTTTATTTCTAGATTTTATTAGCACTTTCTTCAACACTGCGGAAATCACAGTTAGCAACCAAATTGTACCTGTATTGATGACAACATTCTTCTTTCACTAGAGTGGATCGAGGATTTGGAATTATGAATACTGTTGACAGTGTTTGGGTAATATATATTAATATATTATGTCCACTGCTAGCCATAGTGTTTTTAAAACAAAATATCACTAAAGTATTTTCTTATTTTGGAAATAGATTTTATTCCTCTTTCAACATTACATTTTTATGTTTGTGTTACTTGATTTTATTCTCTTAATGCACTTGATTCTGCAAATTTTATTCTTGAAAAAAAAAAAACTCTGCCAGAAACCTACTATATTTTGTTTTCCTTTTTTTTGTGTGTGTGAAATTTAAATGACGGAAAAGACAATGGATCAACAGAATGCTCCAACAGAAAACTTCTTAGCTTTCAAAAGGATGATTACATTCAAAATATAATTTATAATACCAGACACCATTAGATATAATGTATTATTCAGCTAAACACCATAATGGTATTCAGTTCATGATGAAAATTAAAAATTAATAACTTTGCAACCATTGATTTTCTGTATTCTGCACGTATTGAAAAAAAAAGTGAACCAGTTACTTGAAAAGAAGTAGCAGTTCATTATTGCTATCAGATTTAAGGACATTAAACATGTAAACAAACAAAATAATGAATAGCATAACCCTCGCAACTTGGACTAATACGATATTAACACAAAAGTGGAGCAACTGCCAAGGCAAACAAAGGAACACCAAAATGTAACCCACTAAGGGGTGAGTTTGCTTGTTACTGATCAGAAGGTGAAGGAAGAAGTATTAGAAACCTTTATTTCCTCTAATGAGGAAATGTGTTTTGCTCTAGGTAATAATTTCATATGAATAAACAAAATGCAACCTATCTTGCCACAGAATATCCTGCATACTTATTTGCATTTCTGTCATGACAGGAAGTATTCTGGTTTTGTTTTATTTATTTATTTATTTATTTTTATTATTGTTGTTGTTATTTATTATTTTTTTAGGTCATTCAAAGAGAAACTGAAGTGAGAAGATTACTCAGTCAACAGAAACACAAAATTTTAAATAAAGATGGCATTTACCTTAGGTGTTCTAATTTCAAGTCCTAAACTCAGAGAATCTCTCTTTCCTCTGAAGCTGTTTAGAAGCAGATTTTTAACAAAAAAGTTATAATGCCTTTCTGAATTTATATAGTAAAATCAATGTTTTTGCAGTAAAAACAATATAGTGAGCGTCAGCATAAACTATTTAGATATGCAAGATTCCATTTTCCAAGATGTCAAGCACCCTGGCTGTAGATCAGGAATGCACTTAGACACATGTATAACTTGAAGCATTTGAGAATGCAAAGTAGAAAGCCTGGCTGTAGTGATAGACAGTACTGATAAATTAATAGTACGTAAAGATAAAATTTCCAGTGACTTCAGTGTAACCATGATTTGAACCACATTTCTACTAATAAACTGCTTAAAACAAAAGTTTGTTGGTAGCAGTAATATCTTTATTTATATCAGCTGGCGTATCTGGGAAACAAAAATGACAAGCTCTAGGGCTCACAAGCCCTTCTTCCGAAGCAACAGATTTCAAAGTTAAGTACAGGAGTAAAAGTAAGCACAGATCAAAAGCAGCTCTGGATTGAATCTGGGACCTTTTATGAACACAAACAACATGAACATTTTGAAGATTCAGCATATATGTAAGCACAAAACCATGGCAAAGGCCTTCCTTCTGACTTGCTTGATATTACCGTTAAGTAATAGTTATCAAAAAGAGATGGGCAGTTTTATGACTTTGTTCCTTCTCCATCTTTTGTAATCAAGAGTTGTTGTAATCATAGTTATAAAATGCCAAGTTCTAGTACTGAGCTTTTTGTCATCATGCCTGGAGAACAGCAGTACAACCCCCCTTTTACATATATTCCAAAGTTATTTTACTTGGCATTTCCGTGGAAAGGCTACTGCCATAACCTGCACTTAAAGTGGCTGAAAAAAAAAGGAGGACCGTTTACTAAAAAAATGGAAATAAAAATCTTATTTACATGCAAATGTCATGTACCTTTCATGTGCAAGAAATGACAAACGGCCGAGGTCGGAAGGGACCTTTGAAGACCATCTAGTCCAGCCCCCCTGTCAAGCAGGATCACCTAGATCACATTGCTCAGGATGGCGTCCAGGCGGGTTTTCAAAATACACTCTGATCAATAAGCTTTACCAGCTATTTATTTTAAATTTGCAATTATTGAAAAAGTCACTTAAACTCCCTAGGTTATCATTCCTATTCTTTATTTTGTTGTTTACATGATTTGTCGCCAAAATGGCTGCTGCATTTATACTATATTTTTAACTAGGAACTAAAACCTTGTATTAATATTTTATAGAATCTATTTATCACAATAAGTGATGTTCATACGCAATTTTCAAATGCAGTAAAAGGAGACAGATTATTCAAGCTACCTACTCATAAGAGCAGTCTGCTATAGTACATGTGGAGACATTAGATACTTCAGCCCAAAAGCTGTTTTATTTTTGTGTAGTTACTCTGTGCTTGCATGAGAGAAAAATGAAACATTACTGCAGTAATCTTCCTGAATGTGTCATCTACTATAACATCTTACATAGTTGTTTCACTCACTGTACTCTCACAGATCTTGAACAAAGACATCTTAAATTCATTAAAAAACATGCCATTTTTTTATGAACTAGGATTATAAGAACAAACATTATACTAATATTTTTACATTAAGGCTGGTGTACTTCCTACAATTCAAAAATCAAAACAGTCACTCCAAAAAAGATTTACTATAGCTTTACACAAATAGGTTGTTATCTACTGTGTAATTTTTGCTGATGCAACAACTACACTTGGATATACACATTCATATATAAGGCATGCATCTAATTCTTGCTCACATGAAATAGCATTTATAAACACAACACTTAGTGGTTCAAAGTGCTGTTTCATACTTGCTGTTTCATACTTGCTGTAAACAAATTTAAAGTTATCCAGACCTATAAAGAAACAAAGAATAATATAACAACCCAGTCAACATCCCAGAGGCACATATTTCATAGCATTACACGTTTAGCTGATTTTTATTTTATTATTATTATTTTTTTACCGTATGGTTTGTTTCTCCTACAAGTATGCTAAAGACATAATGTTCTAAACTACTCCAGAATTTTTGTGCAGGCCTCAGTAGTACAGAATCAAATGTGTATCTGTATGTGCATCTCTCTCTCTCTCTTTTACATTTATTATTACTACAAACATTTATTATTAACATACTCAATTGTTCATTGGGTTCTTTTGTTTGTTTATACTATAAAGTCTATATCTTGATTACTTCATTTGCAGCTCAGAGTTTGGACAGTAGCTTATGTAGCTTCTTGAGCCAGAAATATTCAGACTTATATCTAACAAGATGATCTTTCAAAAGCATGCAGATGGCACAAAAAGAAATCCATCTTACTAAACGTCTTCTTCTGGCTCTCACTTACTCTTGTAAAGGACTTAATTATAGTATTTTGAATATTAAAATCATCAACTTACAGGTAACTCACACAACTAGTTAGAAACCTGATCTTGTGGAAAGGTTAACATAACATGAATTAAATGTCAAATGCCCCTCTGCCTCATTGCTGAGTCTTCTGGCAAAACACATGCAAGTCCACCTTCAAAGACCTCTGGATTACACTGTATGCATACACAAAGCTGATTCTCCTCGCACATTAGTATAATTAGCCTTGACTTCATTAAAATTAACAGAAGCCCTGTGTATTTCAGGGCAGCTGTGAGTACTAGGTCATGCATTGTATCTAATAGCCTACATGGCATATGTCTCTCTCCATTCCAGCAGCACCACCATAGCACAAAAAAAAAAAACGCCTTAGAATTTTCTTGCAGTATCCCAAGGAACTGGGAGTAATTACTTGCATCCATTGCCTCCATATTAATGAGCAGTATTGGTGTTAGCATACTAATGAGTTCTCGCTTAATCAATTCAGCATTGTTTAGCTATGGCATCCAAGATCATCTGGTCCAACCATCCCCCTACCACCAATGTCACCCAATAAACCATGTCCCTAAGCACCAAGCCCAGCCATTCCTCGAACACCCCCAGGGACGGTGACTCCACCACCTCCCTGGGCAACCCGTCCCAGTGCCTGACTGCTCTTTCTGAGAAGAAATGTCTCTTCATTTCCAAACTAAACCTCCCCTGGAGTAAGTTGAGGCCATTCCTTCTAGTCCTGTCACTAGTTATATTGTGAGAAGAGGCCGACCCCCAGCTTCCCACACCTTCCTTTCAGGTAGTTGTAAAGAGCAATAAGGTCTCCTCTGATTAGAATATGGTGCCATGTGGGATCACATCATTACATGGGATACCCCTAGTAACCTGGAAAAAAAAGGGGGTTAGTAGAACTGTAAATTTAAAGTCAAGAAATTGGCAAAAACCAAAACTGCAATATAAACATTTAAAGTGACACAGTAGTATGGAAGAGGATAGCTTGCACTTAATGTTGGTAATATTTTGTTTTCTTAGTACAAAAAGAAACTAAATAAATTAGATTTAAAAAATAGATTAGGCATTGAGCTTTAATTAAACATATAGTTACTTTTATTTTTTTTTATTTTTTTTTTCCAGAAACGATCTTACTTTGGTCTTTCCACTTTTCTAAAGATAGCAATTCAGACTCTTCCCCTTTTTCCTCTATTTCTTCTACAATAACTGTATTTAATTTCTCAGATGTGATTTTGCATATTCTGTCTGGGTAAAGACAAGAGAACTAAAAGGTGTAAGGTGGCTGAATCAGATGATTTAAATTAAAATCTGAAAAATAGCAAAATAGAAGTCTGGAGGCTTCTGAATCATTATCCCCATAACACAACATATACACTCTACCAAACACAAGAAATTCTATCTATTAAGCACATGCAGTAGCAGCTGAAGATAATCTTACAGAAAAAATGAGCCTAAGAGCAGGTGATGGGGACTCAAAAGGAGGTCATAACAAACCACAGCTATTTGCAAGCAAAACAACAAAATCTCTTGAAATAATCCTCTCTCAGGAATGAGGCTGCAAAACAAACGTGGCTTCTGAGTATTCTACCAACTTGCCAGATGAAGGGAAAAAAGCTGTATAATTCTAAATATAGGGATGACATATACTATTTCATGTAACTGTACTGCTGTGAAACAACTCTAATCAATGTGCTAGAGCAGTTTCCTGACATTTTGAAATAAAACTGATAGATGGTGTATTGCCCAAATACAGACTATATTTAACTACAGTTTCTTTTACTTATACAGCAGATTATTTTAGATTAAAGGAAGATACTTGAAAATCACCACAAGTGAGCCTCTGCCACTAAAGACCTATGCTAGCTCCAGATGTAGATTCAGGCCTGCACTGCCCTACAAGTTAACATTACGTAAGATGTTATTTGTGGAAAGTATTGCAGTAACAAACTTTATTCTGAATATTGGCCAAAACAGTACAATTACTGTTCAACTTTCTTGGGCTCTCCAAAAAGAGTACATATTATTCCATGATCCTGAGAGTTTCTACTGATGCAAAGCAGCTCTGGAATATAAACGGGTATCAGTTGAAGCATTACTTCATAACTAGAACTAAAAACTGAGATTGGTGAACATGGCTGAAAAGATCTATTTTTTTTTCTTTTATCTTTTTTTCTTTTATCTTCTATTAAGAAATAATATTTGTGAATCATACGTAGGCTGTAATGAGTACTACTTCTGTTCCTGTAAAATTAAAAATCAGTACAAATTGGCTGCAAATTTCAACACAAGTAACACACACGTCAGAGAGAACATATGCAAGCTTCAGCAGTAGTTCTAGTTTTGGGAATGTTAATAAACAAAAAGGTACATCCTATCCACAGGATTGTTATAGGAAAAGGTAGTAGAAAAGTCCCCAGTTATGAAATACAGTGTTTTTAAGATCAATAGGGCCAAAAAGAGAATTAAGTCTGTTTATACTTAAGACTAGTTAAGAGTGTAAAAAAAGTGGATACCATACAGTTCTGTTTTCTTGCTAATGGGTGATAAAAAAAGACGAACTTGGGCCTATTAAAGTGCTAAATGGGCAAGAAGGGTACAGAAAGATCTGTAACAGATACCCATAGTAAAAAAATATAAAAATATGTGCAGTAGGCGCGATTAAATGAAATAAAATCCGTGCAAAGTTGGGGTGTCCTACTTGTAGTATCTCCATCCTTATAACATCTTCTTCTCTCATTGTCACATATTTCTATTTACCAAAGTCTTTTCTCACTACTTTTTTTTTTTTATTGTTATCCCTTAATCTGCCTGCTTTCACTTGCCAGTATCCCAACCACGTGTTGTTTATTTCAGAAATAATTCTTTATCCTTTATTCCTAAATCAGGAAACTACCCCCGAGCTTATTAATTTTCCTTACTTAATTCTTTCCTGACCAGCAGTTTTCATCTGTCACTTTGCCACACAAGGAACCCTAAGCTAAGACTAGCTTATCATATATAACATATAAGAGCTGACCTGTTATATGAAAACCCTGTGGTACCATTGTGGAAACTTGCACAGGAGAACACAGAATGGGCTGTAGCAGGCAGCTTTTTGCTCTGCCCAGCAGCTACCACTGTCTCATGTGAGTCTGCCTGAGTCTGCCAACCGCTGATCTGTCTTCAGAAAGTACTTTGCTATGACCAAGGCTGTAGGCCCTGGTAAATGCAATTTTATGAACTCCTTTGGTACAGGCAGCCTTATACTTTTCTATATCCTTTTTCCCTTCTTCTTGGCATAAATATAATTTCATTACCTTACTATTTTTTTCCATTCTCATGTCACTCAGTGCCCTCCCCCCACACCCCTTTTACATCATATTTTGTCTCAGCAGACAGGCCACTAACCAGCATTACACTCTACCCATTAGTGCAGGAGGTGTTCCTACACACTGCTGTTGCCTTTTAGCTGTGCCTGACTGTTCTGTCGCATGCATGAACCATTCAGGAGGGCATTTGGTTGGTGGCAGAGAAAATACTTGAGAAAATGCAGAGAAAATCCACCTCTTGGCTGCCCAGACACTCTTCAGAGAAGTAGCACAACCAAGAACAACCAGATAAAATGTTTCAGAGGTCTTTCGAAGTCATAATAATTAATGTTGTTCAGGGTTTCTTTAAGAAAGGGTTGCATACATGCTTTTAACAAGAAAATGTTAAACATATTTAATTCACAGCTTAACTGATGAGCTTTATGTACTTCATTTTGTGTCACTACTTATGGTATAACCAGTGCCAACATTCAAAGATCTGTATAAAGAAAAAAATCCAACACACCCAGGAACAATTGTACACTTGATACACATTTTCATCAAGGCTAAGCATTATAAGGGAAAAAACTAGTTTAACTAGTGTAGTAAAAGCTGAGCCTAACTTAGTCTTTGCATTCTCCTGCTAAAACATAACCTGTGCTGACAAAATTATTTTCTTTTTGAGCCCATTCTGTGAGCAGAAAGCGTTGAGATCCTATATAAAGAAACAAACAAACCTAAACACTCACTGGAGAAGATGAACTTTAATTTATCATGCTTGTTTTATAGACTTGTACGTTATGAGTCTTGAGCACATTACTTGTACGTTATGAGGCTGCACCTCAAGTACTGTGCTCAGTTTTGGACCCCTCAGTACAAGAAAGACATTGAGGCCCTGGAACGTGCGCTGAGAAGGGCAATGAAGCTGGTGAAGGGCCTGGAGCACAAGTCCTGTGAGGAGCGGCTGAGGGAACTGGGGTTGTTTAATCTGGAGAAGAGGAGCCTCAGGGGAGGCCTTATTACTCTCTACAACTACCTGAAAGGAAGGTGTAGGGAGCTGGTTGTCGGCCTCTTCTCACAGATAACCAGTGACAGAACTACAAGGAATGGCCTCAAGTTGCTCCAGGGGAGGTTCAGGTTGGAAATGAGGAGACATTTCTTCTCAGATAGAGCAGTCAGGCACTGGGACGGGTTGCCCAGGGAGGTGGTGGAGTCACCGTCCCTGGGGGCGTTCAAGGAGAGGTTGGACGTGGTGCCTGGGGACATGGTTTATTGGGTGACACTGGTGGTAGGGGGATGGTTGGACCAGATGATCTTAAGGGCTTTTCCAACCTTAATGATTCTGTGATTCTAAGAGCCAGTTCCAGCCAGCTCCAAAAGGGACCTGCTGGTGGCCAAAGCTGAGCCATCAAAAAGACTGGTTGCCCAAGCACCAGCACACTGCTTCTCCCTCCCCCTCTTCAACAGAAGAGGGGGCAAAAATATGACGAAAAAAAAACTTATGTGCTAACATACAGACAGGGGGATCACTCACTGGTTACCATCATAGACAAAAAAAAAAAAAAAGACTCAGTTTAAGGAACATTAACGTAGTTTATTGCATGTTGCCAAGGTACGTAGAGCAGCCTCCGCAGACCACATCCCCCTACCCCACCGGGGGCTCCTCCACGGGCTGCAGCGTGGAGATCTGCTCCATGTGGGACCCATGGGCTGCAGGGGGACAGCCTGCTCCACCAGGGGCCTCTCCACAGGCTGCGGGTGAACGGCTTCGAGGCCGCCCCTGCGCGCAGAGGGGGGGGCTGGTCCGCCGGGACGGGCGGCGAAGCGCTGTGAGGCGACCTAACGCAGGGCGGGACATAGGCCACCGAGGCCGCGCCCGCTGACAGCGGGCTCCCCGCTACAAGGCGACCCTCAGCCTCCGGAGCCCCCGCGTCGGGCGGTGGCACGACCCAGTCCCCCCCCCCCTTTCAGCACAATGGAACCTCCCGCTCAGCACCACCACATCCCCACCCTCAACCGCTCCCCCCCGCCGCCGCGGGCAGGTGAGCGGGGCCGCGCGGTGACGCCACAGAGGCGCGGCACGACGCGGCCTCTCCTCCCCGCCCCGTCACTCATCCCTCTCTCCACCAATCAGCGCCGCGCCCCGCCGCGCTCGCCCCGCCCTCCTCCGCGTGCACGCGCGCGCTCCCCCCTCCCACCGCCTTGTGGGCGGCGCGCGCGCGGCCGGGCGCCTCCGGAGGGGCGGGGGCGGGGGCGCGGCAGCTCCGCGGCGGGAGGGATCCGGCGGTACCCGGTGCCCGGCCTCCAGCCTCCGGGAGCCCCGCTGCCTTCTCCGCGTTTCCCCGGGAAACGGCTTCGGGGAAGCCCACCCCAGCCCCTCGTTGTTTTTTTTTTTTTTGAAATTAGTTGATTTTTTATTTTGTTCCCTGTTTTTATATTTTTCTTTCTTTCTTTTTATTTTCTTCATTATTTTTTTCTCTTTTTTTCTTTATTTTTAATCCTTATTTATTTATTTTATATATATATATATTTTTCTCTTCCTACTCTTAAACGTGCCAGGTGAACGCTTCCGTGCGCTGTAGCGAGGGAGGGGGGGAAGGAGATCGACATCGCCCCCCTCCCCCCTTTTTCTTTTTTTCTTCTTTTTTTTTTTTTTTTCTTTAATTTCCCTTCCCCGTCGAAATCGAGCAGCAGCAGCAGCAGCCCCCCATCCCAAAATGGGCTGCACGCTGAGCGCCGAGGACAAGGCGGCGGTGGAGAGGAGCAAGATGATCGACAGGAACCTGCGGGAGGACGGCGAGAAGGCGGCCCGGGAGGTGAAGCTGCTCCTCCTGGGTAAGGGCAGGGCGGGGAGCAGCCCCCCCCTTTGTTGTAGGGTTTGGGGAAGGGGGAGCACCCCTTTGGGGACCCCCCCCCCCCCGTGGACCTGAGGTGGGCGAGGACCCCCCCCCCCCCCACGAGGGATGCCCCCGGGGGCGCTTTGGGGTGGGGGGAAAGGGTTCAGGGCTTGTTGTTTGCTGAGAGGAGGCCCTAAATCCGTCACAAAGGGGCTACCTGCTTAAATTCGGGCGGGGGGCTCCGTGTGCATCAGCTGGGAGGGGTTCAGAAGGCTGTGGGGTGGGGGGCGTTTGGTCTGGACGCTTCCTGAAGACCTTACCTAGTATCACGGGGGAGGAAGGCAAGGCGTCCTGCAGCTTCTTGCATCCTTTTGGGAGTTGTTTATGTTGCTGGAACCCGACAACGTAAAGTAAAACCGTGATGGGGATTATAAAACGTGTAAAGTAGCGAATCGCGTTATACACCATCATGTGTTTTGGGGTTTTGCTCATCTGTACTTGGAGCTACTTGTTTTGTGTGTTTTGACTGGTATGGTGATGTGGAGAGCTAGAAGTAAGATTGCTTCTTAAAATTGCTATAAAAGAAACAAGGAAGCAAGGTTTAATTAGAAATATCTTTGTGCAGGACCCAAACTGTTGTGCAGCTTGTGGATGTCTGAGTGCTGCAAGACTAGTATTGTACTGATGTTATAAGGAGATAAGGAGTCCTGTGTGATGTGCTTTATGGTTAAACCAGACTGGGTTGTAGCCTGGAGCTAAAAAGCTGTGGAGTTTTTTTGTTTTTTTTTTTTTTTTTAAGGTGCCCTTTTCCTCCTGAAGCTACAGTTTTCTTAAAGTACTACTCAATTTCTCACTGCTCTTGAAACTTATTTTCCTACAGTGTTCATCTACAGTGGTCTATTTACTACCAATGCCATGTACCACGTACAGTTTTTAAGTAACTTCGTTCTTCTGCAAACTTCTAAAATAGCCCCAGGCAGGTACAGGAAACTGAGGCACTTTCATGCGTACATGCAGAGGTGAGGCAAGCCTAGTCTGGGAAAAGCAAGCATCCTCAAACGTATGTATAGTTTTAAAATCTTGCTTTTGACGGAAACAAGGCTTTTCTCTCCAGTTTGCTTTCTAAGCTGTTGGTCGGTAGTGTGCCTCTTCCTGTGCAACTTTGGAAGCCTCAGACTGTTGCATGGAGAGGTTGTTGTCCTCTGTTTGATCAGTAGTAGTAGTGCAGAAAATGTCTTGAAGGTGCCAAAGTAATTATTTGTATGTGCTCTGGCGAGGCGTTTAAAATGTTTTTCAGATTTTCACTGTTCTGTTTTTAGAACTTTAAGTACATGTAGTTTGGTAGTCATTAAAATATTCTGTGGATATAGATAAAGTCTCTTTTTATAGGAAGATGCTTTAAATTCGAGAATTAATTTTGTAACGGGTTTTAGTAGTTTGATGCTCTCATGTATAAAGTTATGGTTTTGTTTTCTAAAATCTTTCTGATACAAAAAAGCTTTTGAGGAAGTTTTTTTTTCTTTTTTTTTTTTTTTCCGGAATCTCAGAAAATCATAGGATATGAGTCAAATGCATGTATTTCCCCACAGCTCAGTTGGTATAATGTTTCCCCCTCCCCTATTAAAATGAGGTGTGAAAACTAACAGGTTAACTTCTTCTAGGACCAGTGTTCAAATCATTCTTTAAACACAAAATTCCATAAATGTTTACTGAGAGTGAGGTTTTGTGTATACACCCATGGATACGTCTGTGTGTTTCAGTTTTCTTGGAATGAAAGTTTTCCTGTTAAATTTCCTTGCAACCGTGTCAGATGTCTTAAATGTTATGCAAATGCTTTATGTGATGGTAAAACTATTTTAAGTTACTTCCACTAGAGTCAGTCTCTTCTCACCACTCGCTTTCCGAATTGCTTGCTCTGCCCATATGTCATAGTTGATTATCAACTTGGTTGTATTCCTGCATCTATTTATGGGCTTGTTCTGCTAAAAAGATACCGGAATAAAAGGAAAAGTACAAGTTGTGGTCTGCTGGCAGGAAAATACGTGGTGTGAGAAGCATCTAAAATACCTTTCTTATGTAGAAAAAGAATGTGTAGCTATAAACGTATTGGCCCAAGGAGAAGTTTTACTCCAGCATCTGTAAAAGCTGTACTTTTGTATGGTCATTAGAGAATCCTACTGAGACTTGAATTAGTATGTTCAACTGGAAGATATGGTTATAATTATAATCAGTCTATTTCTGGCATATAATGGAGTAAAACTAAATTTAGAAGCTTTTCTAAAGGTTTCTCTGAAATTTCAATGATTTGAGAGAGGTATAACATTGCTGTGCATAAACCATGAGTTTATGAATAATATCACTGATCTATGTTAGATTTGTATTTTGTTGTCTTGTCTCTAGGAAGAAGCAGCCAGACTTACTCTGTTCAAAGTCCTATTGCTTTGGATTATCTAACTTCTTTTGTCCTGTCTATAAATTGGTACCTCATTTGGTACAAATTTGACTGTAGGTCATGCATCAGTTCTTGGAATAAAAATACTAATTTTGAAACACTATCCATGTAAAATAATATTGTAACCTCGTAATTCTGTGAGCTTTAATGTGATATGCTAACAGCAGGAGAACCTTTTCTGTAAAATTTGAGAGTCATCCTCGTTATTAGAAGCTGAACATGAGCACATAATTTGTAAGCCAGCTGGCAAATGTGTTTGTACATGGAGCTTGGTGATTTTATTTTACTTTTAAATCATTAAATACACAAGCTTGTTTCATTTAAATTCATCTTGGATCAATGTATCTCCTATTTGTGATGAAGAAACTTACATTTTTAGACTTCCCATGAAATTTAAGTGCAGTCTAATATGGTGTCCACTGCTAAAAATTTAATACACAAAGCACTTTTTCTTAAGCACTTAACATTTGTATCAAGTTGACCATTCATATACCTGTTTCCTGATTGAAGTAATATTACTTTTATTGTGTTTTTGTTGTTGTAGTTTCTTACAGATAAACATGTATATACTGCTTTTCAGAGAAGTAGTTCACACTAGGTATATCTTCTATCTTGGCTGGCTTCCAAGGGAGGGAGGCAATTGAACCATGTTCTTCCTGTCTTCTGATTCCCCATCTTTCTAACTCTTGGTGTTCAGAAGAAAAAAAAAAAAAAAGCCTACAATGATGCTTGCAGAACAAATGTAATTCTACTCATGTTAGGAGATGGTGGCTCTCTGTGACTGGTCTGTGTGCTGCATTAATATACATGTGATCCAGATCAGGTGTGGATTTGCAAGTGCATTTCTGTTGAATTAGCCAGAGCACATAAGACTGAATTTATGCCAACTGCAGGAGAACAGGCAGTACCTCATTTAGAAGAAAGCCTTCTGGTATGAGGTTAACTCATCAAGTTTTATGAATGCATTCAAACTGGCAGTATGAGTTTATAGGATTAGCACATCTGATTTGTGGATTATCACATTTCTCACCTAATACAGCAAATCAAGTGTTCAGGCTCATTGAAGAAGGCATTCAGGAAGGTATTTCTTGCACATTCTTTAGGAGTGGATCCTGGGAACCAGGAAGCAACGGATCACATTTGACAACTGCAGTTCTGTGTCCTCTTTCTAGATAATCATGCGTCCAGATTTTAGTTCACCAGATACTTCTGTACTGGTGACCAGCTCAGCTACTTCTCCATTCCTGAACAGATACTCGTGATTCATACTGGAACAATGTTGTCATGTTCTTAACCTATTTTTCAGTTTAAGGCAGAGTACTGCTCTTAATCTTTTTCACTGCAGTTCTCCCTGATGCTTAAGGCATTAACTAGAATTACATTCAGTTCTAAACCTTCACGTCTCAAGCATTTTTTCTAGCTGCTTTTCTATTGTTCCAGACCTGCATATCTCTTAGTCGATTGACTCCCACTGCATACTCATCTTTCCAGCAGCAGCATCCTCACAGTCTTTGCTTTCCTCCAGACCTGGCTGCACCATGGGGAAGAAAGAAGTGCTTTTTGTATCATTCCTTTTCTTCCCTTTCCTCCAGTGTATTCTTTCTCCACACTTGAAAACCTAAAAGAATTTAGAAGTCTCCATTTACAGAAGCTCTCAAGCCTTGTTTTCACAAACATATGTTGCACCTTTCAGAGGTGTTGACCGCATCTTTGTTAAATTATGCCAGCTTTGATTGTACTGGTCTAAAATATTCCTGACAATATCACCCATCTTATCTTCAAAGGCAGCTGTCTATCTATAGGATATTTACGAAGGATACCTTCGTAAGTGGTTAATGTTACTTTTTGTTTAAAATGGAATATTTCAATTGGAAGGGATCTACAAAGAACATCAAGTCCGACTGCCTGATCAAAAAAACCCAGAAGTTAAAGCATATTGTTACCCAAATACCTTTTGAATGCTGGCAGGCATGGAGCATCAGCCACCTCTCTAGGAAGCCTGTTCCAGTGTTTGACCACACTCACAGTAAATAAACTTTTCCTGGTGTCTAACCTGTAGCTCCCCTGGCCCAGCTTTGTGCCATTCCCATGTGTCTTATCATTGCTTATCGTGGAGGAGAGATTGGCTTCTCCTTTTTTTCTTCCTCAGGGCACTGCAGAAGTCAAAGAGGTTACCTCTCAGCCTCCTTTTCTGCAGGTGAGACAACCCAAGTGTCCTCAGGCTCTCTTCACAGGACATGCCTTCCTGCCCTTTTACCAGCTTTGGGAGAATATATAGTGGGAGAGTCACTTATTTTTGACTGGCTGGCTATGCTGTGTTTAATGAACCCCCCAAATGCCCTTTGTTCTCTTGGCTTCCAGGGCACACTGATGGGTCATGCTGACCCTGCTGTCACCAGCACCCCATGTCCCTTCCTGCAGGGCTGCTCCCCAGCCATTCGTCTCCCACTCTATGCCTGTGGCCAGTGTTACTCTGTCCCAGGTGCAGTACCCGGCATTTACCTTTGATGAATTTAATGCTGTTGCTGATTGCTCAGTGCTCCAATCTATCTAGAGCCCTTTGTAAGGCCTCTTGTAACTTCAGGGAGTCAACAGCAAGTCCCAGATTGGTATCATCATCAGCCTTGCAAAAAATGCACTCCACTCCCGCATCCAGATCATTGATAAAAATGTTCAACAGGACTGGCCCTAGAAATGAGCCCTGGGAAACATCTCTAGTGACTGCCCACCAGCCAGCTGTAGCCCCCATACAGCCCTTTGAGGTCTGCCATACAGCCAGTTCATCACCCAGCATGGCATCACCCTCTTTATCTCACAGATGGACAGTTTGTCCAGAAGGATACTGTGAGGGATGGTGTCAAAGGCCTTACTGAAATCCAAAAAGATTATATCCACTGCCTTCCCTTCAGCCACTAAGTGGGAGGCCTTGTCATAGAAGGAGACCAAATTACTAAGGCAGGACTTTCCCTTCATGACCTCATGTTGACTATGCCAGATAATAGCTTTGTTCTTTAAGTGCTTTTCAACATCCCCCAGGACAATCTTCTCCATAACTTTCCCAAGTACTGAAGTTAAACTAACAGTTAGTGCTTTCCTTTCCTTTTTGGTTTTGTTTTGCAGACTTTCTGCTATCTAATCTGCTTAGATTTAGGTGCTTTCTAGGAGGAGCTCTGAAACAGCAGCTCTCTTGAATTTTAATATGATATGGCTGGACTATGGTATCAGGATGTTATTTATGTGGACCTTTATATCTGACTTGTAATTAAATTGATGTAATCCTCAAGCCTTAGTACTGAGTATAACAATTTCAAAGGATAAAGTCAAAATTACTATATTTCTCATAGTGTAATAATTCCCCTTGTTTTTGTGTAAGGAGGCTCATGCATGTGCAGAAAACACAGCCATTCAGTCGTGTTTGTATAATTACAGTTTGGGTTTTTATACTCGTCTCTTTCTATTTTAATGCTGGTGTAATAATTTGCAACATCATAATATTGGTCTTTGATGTGCATATAGACTTCTTCACTACAATGCAAATTATTTTCACTGTGAAAGTTTCTTTATAAAATCACCATTTATGATTGCATTGTGATTTTAATTCTTTAACATCCTGATGAAAAATTCACTTCAGTACAGCATACGCTGAAAGAAATGGCTTGCACTGAAAGAAATGATTTTAGAAATGGCTAAAGAGAAACTGTGTATTTTGTACTGTGCCATGATACCAGCAGTGGTGACTGTCCTTTTTTCTCTCTTGATTAAAAGGTGTAGTTTATAGACTATATAAAAATTAATTTAACTTTTGTATCAACCATTAAATATTTCTTGAGGGGGGTTTTAAGAGTTACGCAACAATTATTTCCAGTGTTTATGCTTAAGATTATTTTCCCCTTAGTTGTCTTTTAAAAACAGCACAGTGTTTGTTTTTTTTTTTTCTTGATGTTTTTTCCCCCTCTTGAATCAGAAACCAAAAAAGCTCCAGTAAGGTATTTTTTAGTAAAGCAGTTCACTCCCTGCATGAACGCTGCCTCAAGACAACACAAATTCTGTATTGCACTACCTTAATTGGTTTCTTTTCACCTTTTCTGGCAGCACAGTTTATTGTACCATCATTGTGCTGATATGACAGCTTACTTCAGTCCTATAGATTCTCTTACTGAAATGATCTTGTATTGAAGCTCACCCCCTTTTGTGAAGAGCCATTTTTAACTAACTGCACGTTACAGTACAACTGCTTGCACAGTTGTGTTGGCACTTGAACTCAAGCTTTTCCTGTAGAGTTAGGCCATGCTGATTTATGTAATCGTATCCCTGAAGTACCTTGTTCTACTGCTGCTGTATTTTACCCTGTAGTTGTCTTCGTACTCTCAGAAGGAAGAAATGAGTAGCGGGCATATCCTAAAATCTGGCCAAATATATTGAAAGCAAGCCATCAGTCTGCTTCAGAGGGCATGAAATTCTGAAGTAAGTTTTGCTGCTGGGTTTGATGGATGTCTGCAGTGTTTCCTGTAATGTGCTTTCTGGCAAATGTCAAGGTAGAAAGCTGGAAGTAGAGAAGAGAGATTTAAGATGTTCTGTTAAGTGTGAAAATTTTTCTGCCATGGAAACACTGCCATAAAGATCTGAACTGACTTGATAATTAGCTATTACAAGGCTTTTTCCAAAATGTGTATAGGAGAGCCTGTATTGATGGAAAACTTGCTATTCTGAGGCTGACTCTTAGTCACTGACCAGCTTTACTGAGCTCAGCTGTTCTATTTATTGCTCTTGTTTGTTCAGTGTCCTACTGTTGTCTCAGGCTTTGTGTAAATTACTGTTTTGTTATTCTCTAAATGGAGTTCGGTTGGCTTCACCTGAGAGATTCTGTATGCAAAAAAAAAAAAAGAAATATTTAAGCTCATAGTGTGTATAAAGGGTAGTTTGAAAACTTGGGACTTTAAACTTGTGAGAGCAGGAACTACCATAGGAAAAAATGCAGTTTTTGAAGTGGCTCAACTTAGAGGCATTTCTGAGTTGAAGGATAGTTAAGATACTGCAATCTATAAGAAAACAGAGACAAAATAACTTTTTTTTTTTTCTGAGACAATTTTGCCTACTAGGAATGTGTGCTTGTGCAATAAATAGAAAGGCTGAGGCTGACAGGGCCCTCTGGGTCCATCTGGCCCAGGACCATGTCCAGGAGGCTTCTGAAGATCTCCAAGGAGGAGACCCCACAGCCTCTGGGCAACCTGTGCCAGTGCTCAGTCACCCACACAGCACAGAAATGCTTTCTGATGTTCAAATGGAACCTCCTGTGCTCCATTTTGTGTCCATTGCTTCTTGTCCTGTCAGTGGGCAACACCAAAAAGAGCCTGGCTCTGTCCTATTGAGGTGAGGCTGACTGGCCTGTAAAAAGACTTATATTAAACATGCTTTGTTTTCCTTGTCCATTGAGTTGGGTTGGTAGGAGCAGGCAGGACAAAGTAAATGAGAATCAGAATGGGAAATGGAGGAATGATATAATGTCATGCTCTGTCTTCATGTTTGTACCTGTCTGCTCATAACCCTTTCACAGTGTAGTTGTAAGCAGTATTAGAGTCGGGAATTTGAAAGATGTTTCACAGTATCATGACTTTGCCATTGGAATTTGCAAAGCTGCAGAGCCAGCTTGAAGATCTCTGGAACTGTCTATAGCTTGAATATGTTACAAGAGGTAAAGTATTATGTATCTGTGTATGCTGTCCCAGCAAAATGTCCTAAAAATCATCTAGTGTCACAGATACCCTCATGGATTATTCCTAGCAGGCCAAGAGAGGTGATCCTTCCCATCTACTCAGCATTGGTGAGGCTGCACCTGGAGTGCTGCATCCAGTTCTGGACCCCTCAGTACAAGAGAGACATGGGCATACTGGAAAAGGCCCAGTGAAGGGCTGCAAAGATAACCAAGGGACACGAGCACCTCTCCTGTGAGGAGAGGCTGAGAGAGCTGGGACTGTTCAGCCTCAGAAGAGGAGGCTCAGGGGGATCTCATCAGTGTGGATAAATGCCTGAAGGGAGGAGGCAAAGAAAATGGAGCTGGGTTCTTTTCAGTGGTGCCCACTGACAGGACAAGAAGCAATGGACACAAAATGGAGCACAGGAGGTTCCATTTGAATGTCAGGAAGCACTTCTGTGCTGTGTGGGTGACTGAGCACTGGCACAGGCTGCCCAGAGAGGCTGATTGTTTTTAAAAAATTTTCTCATAATATCATTCTTTCAATATCTGAACCATGGGGGTACTTCACTTATAGCATATAAAAAACAGTTCTTTAAAAAGACTTGTTAACAAATGTTTACATTAAACATAACTTAAAGCACATGAATTGCCTTCCTTCCCTGGCTTTAGTAATTGAAGGACCATTGAACGTCTGAGTAACCCCATTTCTTCTCTATTTAGGTATTAACTTGATAAATCAAGTAGAGGTGTTGATGTACTATTAACTTGATAAATCAAGTAGAGGTGTTGATGTACATCTGTATGTTTATATGAGAGCTATGCATTTGTATTAAGAGGTGCACGTAAACTGCAGTATTTGATACACCTACATAAATTGATACTGAAATTAGAAAATCCATTTTATATAACTACTCATTTAAAGGAATCAACGTTTGAATATATAGTGCTTCAATTTATGAAATAAACTGTACATTGTTACTTTTCCATACATGCTTTTTAGAAATGTGTTATTGCGTTTGAAATGTATAATATGCTTAGCAAAGGTACCTGATTGCATTTTTTGGTGAAATGTAACTGTATCTAGGCAACCAAAGTGGACAGGAAGTCCCTACAATCATTGCTCTAAACTGATTGCTTTTAAAGAAGAAATCAATGTACTGTAATGAAAATTCCTGTTGAAACTGTGCAGCAGGTTTATAATTCTCAGTATCTTTTAGAACTTAATATGGTCTGGGATTTGACATGAAAACACTGATTAGAGGCACAGCTGTTGGAGTTAAATGACAACCTGTACCCCATCATTCTTTTGCAAGGTTTTAAAAATAATTTATCTCATACATCTATCTATCTATCTAATTTTCTTATGTAGATGGAGCTGATGAAATTTGTTTTGCTCATAATATGAATTGTTGTGCATCTTGATGGAGAGGAAATTCTGAATCTCTGTGTTTTTAATAGGTTCCAGGAAAACTAATGATGTTCTTGCCTAGTTTCTAAATCCATATTGGAATGCTGCAAATAAGCAGGGTATGTTGTATAATAATGTAGTGACACAAGCAATTGTGCCAGTCTAAAAACTCAGTGTTGCTGACAGGAGAGAGCTCTTGCAGCATCTGGCTGAATGGTTTTACCCTCTCCCTGGCACTTTTGAATGTTTAATTCAGTTTTATGCTGGTTTAATAGTCAAATTGGCTATCCTGTTTTGACTTAGTTTGCTGCTGGAGTGGTCAATTTAACTGATAATAATAACATAATGGTCTGCCGAGCACCTGGATAAGTAACTGCAGAGTGAGCAGCAGAGGTACGTGCCTGATGCAAATGGAGCACTGGAAATGAGCAGCAGTGGTTGTAGGGGCAAATGGGTACTGAAGGAGATTCTTTCAGTTTCTGCATTTCTCTGTCACAGTTTACTGTACAATTCAATTAACAATCATGTGAAATTGTGTTCACCTGCCAGGTCCAGTTGATGGACATGTTGAGCTCATTCAAAACCCACTTTTATTTTAGAACATTGCTGGAGTAGAAGATAGTGCCAGTCTTTTTCAAGAAGTGTGTTGATAAGAGCACTTGATTGGAAAACGGAGGTGTGAGTTTTGGTTTCCTTCCAAGTCTAAGGAGAGTCAAACCTATGTTTCCTTATTCTTCTGAATGCTGTTTTAACTTAGAGGTTGTAGTCTTGATTAGGAAGAGTCCTTTTCTGCCCAGTGCTTCCTGCAGAAGCCAGATGGTAGTGGGTAAGAACCATAATTACCAGCTCTGTGTCCAAACAGTGGAGTACACAGAAGAATGGAGATAGTAGTCTCCAGTTAAAACAGTAAAGTCGTACCAACATTATAAACTGGATACAATGTGATTGGAGTATTGAAATGTAATTTTAAAATTGGCTGTGATTGGAGGTAAAATGGCTTGCAATAACAGAACTGGGAGTAAAAGAGACAACTGTCTGGATTACTTACAGATTCTGGTCAATTAAATGTAATTTTGAATTCCCATTCATTTCAGAATCTATCAGTGATGTACAGTACGAGAGTGACTGCAAGTAGGCTGCTAAAGCTCGTTTAAGTATTGTCTGCATTTTTGATGCATTAAATATTTCTTTAAGCATTTCAAAAGTGGATTTCTCATCTGTATGCTGATTCAGTTACTGATCCTTATTAAATCCGGTAGACTCTTAGCAAAACCATTAAATGCCTTCTAAAGCTCTTAAAGACATTAACAAGGATTCCTTCTAATATGTTTTAGTGCCTCAGTGTTTGCTAGCAAATGCTGTCATTTTATTTCCTAGATGAGAAGCTACTTAGATTATTTTCTGTCTGCTGTTCTGAAACATAGGGCCTTTTGGTGTTAGAATAGATCTAACCTTGACAAAATACTTGTTTGAGGCTAACAAACTGTTATTTATGTAGGTATCTTATTTCTCACTTCTGGTCTTGTTGGGCGTGACTGCCTGTTCAAATGGGTTGAAATTTGATAAACTGCAAAGCTTTCTCAGCTTTATTTGAGACCAGTTGTTTAATTCAAAGTCCATTTAAAAAATAGATTTTTCTTTCAGTAGTGTTAACCAAAAATAATATTCTGCTTGTAGGGAGCTTTGTGTGAAAAATACATGTGTATGCAATCTTTATTTCTTCTGGTTCAAATACAAATAGGAGTTCTGAACGTGTTTTTTGAAAAATATCTGTCTGGATAGCTAGACCTTTTCATTTAGTATTTCATTCTGTGTTGCTTGTAAGTCCCTACAACTTTTTGGTAGAGACCTTTCGGTCATGAATTTAGATTGATGGTCCATGTGTTTATTCTCCTCATTTTTATGGATCTCATAGTCCTCAAGCTATACAAGATGAAAACCTCTGTAGACATGGGTGAAGACTAAGAATTTGTGTGAACTAAGATTTATTACGCTACTTTTAAAATAATGGGGTGACCTTTAGTATAACTGCATTTGCCCTGGTATAAACTTTGGCAATACCCATTTATCTCATTTGCAAATGATGCCTTGGTGTCGCATGACAAATAGAGCTTTAAAAAAACAACAAAGAAAAACAGTTCATAGTTACATGAGAGATCTCTTTCTGTTTTGTTATGAATGTAACCACCTTGCTTTCTGATTTTCCCCAACTGTTTGTATCATTACACGGTAATCTGAGGTAGCAGGGACAATTGGAACTGTCACAACTGTAGGTATTACAATAGTGTTGTTCTGAATCGCAAGTGGAGCATGAGATGTGACTTCCAGGTTCTTTTGTTATATGTCTCCACCAGAGTAACTGGCATAATGTATACCTCTGTAGCAGTTGTGATTTTTTTGTAAAGTTTCTTTGGTTGTGATTAATGATTGTCTTCTTAATAACAGGCATTCTCTCTGGTATCTCAGTCACTGAACTTCCCATCTTTGCACATGTTTATAGCTCAGTGAACTGTAAAAGACCATGAAGGCCAACCACACTGTCAAGAAAAAAGGTCAGCGTGGACTTCAATATGTTTAATGATATGTATTAGGCATGCTGTACTCTGCTGGCTGAATTTGACAGTAGCCGTCTTGATAAACGTAAGACCAAAAGGGGTGTTTTTTTCTGTTGGAGCACTTGGCATGTAGTGGGGTCATACAACACCCACTCAAACTCACACTCTAGAATATCTTTAATCATATCCTTTCATAACATGACTTCAAACTATATAGTGATTATTGTTTCTGAGCATACCAATATGTACACTCAGAAGATAACCACTTTTAGTTATGCTTTTTAACTAACGAACAAATTAAAGTCTTTAATTTTGAAGAGTAGATCAGTTATTTGCTATTCCATTGAAAACACCAAATGTCTGGGCTTTGAATTTTTAGGAGATTGCCAATTCTTTCAGAAGATAGTAGTATGGAGGCTGGCCTTTGATGCATTTAAGTAGTCAACTAATAGTCTTATCGAGCTGCTCTTGGCATTGCCATGTTAGATAAACTTGGAGCTACGAGTCTTTCACCTGTTGGTGGTGTGGCATTTAGCGATCGTGTGCTGTTTGATAACTGTTTTAATTTCAATTATTTTGGTACTAAACTAATGAATATGGTCTTTATAACTCATATTTTTAAGGTAGTAGTAGCCTACGTATCTAAGGAAGTTAAGGAAGTTTTAGATTATTGGAGGTATTTAGATTATTGGAGGTTTGGATAAACATACAGGATGGTGACATGAGTTACTATGCAATTGCTTCTTGACATAACATTTCATAATATCAATTTTCTTAAGTATACATATATACATATTATAGTGACTGTTTTGCTTTGTATCATTGATTTCAAAGATCCTATTAAGCGTGGTACTGAAGGTCTAGGGAAGAAATAACCAGTTCTGTAAAGGCACTTTTTAGAAAAGAGATAGTGGATTGTAGGTTTAAATAGTTATTCTGCTCTAGAAATAAACCAGCATGTGGCTACTGAAACTTTGAGAATTTTGTCAGTTCTTTCATCTGAGTCAGTGTCACAATTTTAGAATCTGTCACTCTTACGGCTTCAACCAGTGATGTAATCTGGGATTCACACTCCATTACTGCATTGTTAAGTTACTGAAATATTTTCTTCCAGATAACACTCACACAGCTTCATTCTTAATTCATTCAAAATCTGCTGACATATTCAAATTCCAGTAGCTGCAGAAATTTCCAGACTAATGCCACTTCATAAGTAATGAGTACCCTTTAAGAGAAGACCTTTGGTTGACTCCATTGAGATAGTTAGGAAGGGGGAAAAGGAGCACAAATTGTCAGCAGTAGTAGCTGCCGCAGAATTAGAAGAAAGCAAGATGGTAGTGGATAAGAAGCTGGCAAAAACAAGGACCAGCAGGAGGGAGAGACTTTCTCCAAAGCCTGAGATGCCCTTACAGAACTGTTTCAACACTCAGATGTCTCTATGCTAACACGCATAGCATGGGGAATAAACAAGGAGAGTTAGAGATACATGTATACCTACAGCGCTATGACCCCATTGGCATTACGGAGACATGGTGGGATGGCTTCCATGACTGGAGCATTGGAATGGAAGGATACAGGCTCTAGGAAGGACAGGCAGGGGAGACAAGGAGGGGGCATTGCCCTCTGTGTCAGTGAGCAGCTGGAGGGCATGGAGCTCTGCCTGGGGATGGATGAGGAGCTGGCAGAGAGCTGATGGGTCAGAATTAGAGGTAGGGCAGGGACAGGTGACATTATAGTGGTGATCTGCTACAGGCCACCTGATCAGGAAGACCAAGCAGATGAGGCTTTCAATAGACAGACAGAAGCAGCCTAACATCCACAAGCCCTGGTCCTCATGTGGGACTTCAGCCACTCCATCTGTTGGAAGGACCTCACAGCAGGGCTGGAATGCGTTAATGATAACTTCCTTTTCCAAGCGATAGAAGAGCCAGCAAGGAGACGTGCTGTGCGAGAGCTCATTCTTACCAACAAAGAGGGGCCGGTGGGGAATGTGAAGCTCAAGGGCAGCCTTGGCTGCAGTGACCATGAAATGGTGCAGTTTAGGATCCTGAGGGCAGGAAGGAGGCGGCACAGCAAGCTCACTAGCCTGGACTTTGTGAGAGCTGACTTTGTCCTCTTCAGGGATCTGCTTGGTAGAGTACCATGGTACAAAGCCCTGGAGGGAAGAGGTGCCCAAGAAAGCTGGTTAGTGTTCAACGATGCATCCCAACAAAGAAGTCAGGCAAAAATGCCAGGAGTCCTGCATGGATGAACAAGGAGCTTCTGGACAAATTCAAAACAGAAAAAGGAGGCCTACAGAGAGTGTAAGCAAGAACAGGTAGCCTGGGAAAGATACAGAGACATTGTCTGGGCAGCCAGGGATCAGGGTAGGAAAGCCTGTTAGAATTAAAATTGGCCAGGGATGTCAAGGACAAGAAAGGCCTCTATAGTTACCTCAGTGATAAAAGGAAGGCTAAGAAAATTGTGGGCCCTTTCCAAAAGGAAATAGGAGACCTGGTCACCGGGAGTATGGAGAAGGCTGAGGTAGTAAATGACTTTTTTGTCTCAGTCTACCGGCAAGAGCTCCAGCCACATAGCCAAGGCCCCAGAAGGCAAAGGCAGGGACTGGGAGAATGGTGAACTGCCCACTGTAGGAGAAGATAAGTTTGAGACCAGCTAAGGAACCTGAAGGTGCACAAGTCCATGGGACCTGATGAGATACATCCACAGTCCTAAGGGAACTGGTGGATGTAGTTGCTAAGCCACTATCCATCATATTTGGGAAGTCATGGCAGTCCAGTGAAGTTCCTGCTGACTGGAAGAGGAGAAACAACCCTGTTTTTAAAAAAGGAAAAAAAAAAAAGACCTGGGGACCAACAGCCCAGTCAGTCTCACCTCTGTGCCCTGCAAGATCATGGAGCAGATCCTCCTGGAAACTATGCTAAGGCACATGGACCTAGAGGTGTTGGTTGATGAGAAGCTCAGCATGAGCCAGCAATGTGTGCTTGCAGCCCAGAAAGCCAACCACATCCTGAGCTGCATCAACAGAAGTGTGGCCAGCAGGGTGAGGGAGGTGATTGTTCCCCTCTGCTCTGCTCTCGTGAGACTCCTCCTGTGGCCTTGCATTCAGCTCTGGGGCCCCCAGCACAAGAAGGACATGGATGTATTAGAATGAGTCCAGAGGAGGGACACGAGGATGATCAGAGGGCTGGAGCACCTCTCCTATGGAGACAGGCTGAGGGAGTTGGGGTTGTTCAGCCTGGAGAAGAGAAGGCTCCGGGGAGACCTTACAGCGGCCTTGCAGTACCTAAAGGGGGCCTACAGGAAATCTGGGGAGGGACTCTTTGTCAGGGGTGCAGCGATAGGACAAGGGGGAATGGCTTTAAACTAAAAGAGGGTACATTTAGATTAGGAGGAAATTAATGGCGGGGGGTTGGAACTGGGTGATCTTTAGGGTCCCTTCTAACCCAAACCATTCTATGATTAAGAAGCATAACTGTCAATGTGGTTTCAGAAAGGGTGAAGGGGGAGCACAAGACAAAAATAAACTCTGTGGGGAGTATAGAGAGACCAGAGACCAGTATATTTGTGTAGACGCTGGTGTGGGAGAATGTTTCAGTTAGTGGTCAGCTTGTCTAGTGGATACGTAGAAACAAGTTTTCACAGTGTTTTTCTTGTACTAGCTGGCACGTAGGTGTTTTTGAATATAGTAACAATGATTAACAGCTTGAGTTCTAATAGAAGTCTCATTTCTGGTAATGTTTCATGAAGTGATAAATTCAAGAGGTGATATTTGCAAGCTGTCTGGCAACTCTGTGATGTTGTAAGAGGTTACTGTCCCCATAGCAGAAGCAGCAGAAATCACTGGGCATTCTGCTTGTGCTGTCCTCAGGGACAGCTGAGGAGCAGGCACCATTCACCTTGTATATGCTGCTGTAAAGTGGTAATATCTGGTGGAAGACTGGGTAGGAGAGTTGTGGGGAAAAGGCTTTACAGTGGATTAATCCAACAATTTATTTATTTAATATAAACTTTGCCTGTCTATTTAAGTTGGTCTGGTGCAAGTCTTTTGCTTTACACTCTGAAGAGCTGACAAGCACGCGTTGAAAGTTTTATATTAATTACTCTTGTCCATACTTGAACTCTTCTCTGGAAACATACAAGACTATTCTACTTGTTTGTAGGTTCTGTTCCTTTTCAGACTGATTTGGTAGTTCAAAGCCAGCCTTGTTCTACTCTTCAGTTTTTATCTAACTCTACCAAGTATTTCTTTCACTCAAATTTAATCCACATTTATTTTTGTGTTACGTTGCCAGGAATATCTTTATATGATTAGAAATGGTTGCACTTAACAGTTGGTTTCTTCCAAAGAGGGATACTATGTACTTGAAATAGTTTGGACTGCTATTTATTTTGGTATACGAGTAGCTTCTTCAGTAAGCAATTATCAAGTCCTTCACAAGTTAGAAATGTTACTGTCAAGATCTTAGAGCTTAAAGCCATCAGTTTGTATGCTTGAGTTCATAAAACATTTGTTTGTGAAATCTGCAGTTCTGGAATACTTATTATGTGGGCAGTGTGGGGGATAATAAATCATGAGATACTGAGAGTAGTTTAAAGTAACATTTTTGCTGACCTGTTATTTATAGTCAAATTACAAAAATACTTTTTAAAATTATTTTTGAATACAGACATGCTCCATTTAGAAAGCAAATGAGTATTAAACCTGCTTATAGTGATGTTTGCTAAAATTTCACATAGTTGTCTTAATATTTTAAGTTATTGTGTAATTGGCCCGATAGCAGCTTGGAGAGTCAAACACTGCTTTAGCTGTTTCTTAGATTTGAGTGTTGGTAGCCCTACTCAGTTCATTCAGAATGCTATACGTGCAATTGGTCTGTTAAATACTTTTTTTTAAAAGATATTTCCACACAAAGAAACCTCATTTTTTTTTCTCTCCCCTCTGTTTCCAAAGCTGAAAGTTGGCTTCAAAAGAAAAATGACAATTTAGTGTCTATATAGTAGGGTTTATGCAGGAAACGTGGTTCCGTTTCCTATGTTCAGTTGTTCTGATGGAGGTGGACATACTTTGTTTCCACACTGTCAGTTTGCATAATGAAGCATAAGGATCTATCTGCCTTCTGGCAAACAGGTATAATAAGAGTACTAGACATAGGTGATGTACTGGATTATGTCAATAAAAGCTCTGAAGACAACTCTGTGCTTTAAATGGGATTTTCATAGGATATGTGTTGCCCTCTGACTTGTCTTACTGAGGAGCTCCTATGATGTATTACAAAGGACACCAAGTGCGCAAGAGGGATGAAAATACTCATCAGTTCCTAAAGCCTTCTTTTGTCAAAGTGGAGATGACCTGACAGTTAACATACTTTCATTCAAAACCAAGCAAACAAAAAATCCCCACCATTCTTTCAAGTTTGGAACTGATAGACTGCTGCTTTTCTAGTCAGAGCAGCACTGCCATCTCCTTTTATCAATCATTTTCTCTTATATTATTACTATTCTAATAATATTTTTATATTACTGTCTGAACCAATAAGGCTCTCAGTGTTAAATTTATTGGCAATAGTGAAGCTGAAATCAAATATGCCAGTACCAGAAGTGATAAATAGTATCCTTTACTAGATGATTGAGGAATATACATTCAAGTCTGTCTAAATTTGGATAGGGTTTCATTGTGACAGTATGGCCATCTCTGATATTTTATGTGCAGCTGTCACATGAAATATTTAATTCTTCTTGCTCCTGTGTAATACTTCCCACAACAGTTCTCATTTTGCTGTACAGAACACACTGAGATAAAGGAAAGGATATTTTATATCAGTGCAGCTCTGCATCTATCTGAAAGCCTGGCTGAGCTCTGCTTTCTGGAATGCAAAAATAGCGAATCTCCTTTCAGTATGGGACAGTGAGTAAGGTGTCATTTTCTGACATATTTTAGAAAGGTTATTAGTAAAACTGCAGGCAATTTAGCATGAAGCTTTAAAAAAAAAAAAAAAAACAAACCTCCACACCCAAGATAAAAACAAGAACAGCAGGAAAACAAACAAACAAACAAAAAACACTATTTCTATTTTACGGTAAAGTAGGAGAGTGCATTTTCCAAGAGCTCATTATTAATGTTAGGTGCTTTGTAGTAAGTTGCTTAATTTTTTTTCATATGTATTATGGGTGTTTGTGGTTATGTCTTGTGGTTACAGTCTGTCTTGGGACCAGTACTGTTTAATGTCTTTATTAGCAACTTAGACCATGGGTTTGAGTGCACCCTCAGCAGTTTTCAGATGACACCAAGCTGAGAGGGGCAGTTGATACACCAGAAGGAAGGGATGCCATACAAAGGGACCTGGGTAAGCTCGAAAAGTGGGCCCACGTGAACTGCGTGAGGTTCAACAAGGCAAAGTGCAAGGTGCTGCACCTGGGTCGGGGCAATCCCAGACATGAGGACAGACTGGGAGAAGACCTCATTGAGATGAGGATTTGGCGGTTCTGGTTGGCAAAAAGCTCAACATAAGCCAGCAGTGTGCGCTTGCAGCCCAGAAGGCCAACTGCATCTTGGGCTGCATCAACGGAGGCGTGGCCACTAGGTCGAGGGAGATGATTGTTCCCCTCTGCTCTGCCCTTGTGAGGCCCCATCTGGAGCCATGCGTCCAGGTCTGGGGCCCCCAGTACAAGGAAGGATGTGGACCTGTTAGAGCAAGTCCAGAGGAGGGCTACAAAGATGCTCAAAGGCCTGGAGCACCTCTCCTGTGAAGAAAGGCTGAGAGAGCTGGGGCTGTTCAGCCTGGAGAGGAGAAGGCTCTGGGGAGACCTCACTGTGGCCTTTCACTACTTAAAGTGGGCGTATAAAAAGGGTGGAGAGGAACTCTATGCTTGGGTAGATAATGACAGAACAAGGGGAATGTTTTTAAACTTAGAAGGAAGATTTAGGTTAGATGTTAGAAGGGAATTCTTCACTCGCTGGGAGGTGAGGCACTGGCACAGGCTGCCCAGAGAAGCTGTGGATGCCCCATCCCTGGAGGTGTTCAAGGCCAGGTTTGATGCAGCCCTGGGCAACCTGGTCTAGTGGGGGTTATTCCTGCTCATGGCAGGGGGTTGGAACTAGGTGGTCTTTAGGGTCCCTTCTAATCCAAGCCATTCTATGATTCTATGTTATTTAATGGGCTTTTACAAGAATTCTAGGTATTTGGTACAATTTGATGCTGACACTGTAGAGAAAGAAGGGTAATCAACTTGAGAAAAACTGAGTAGAAGGCATTATAAAATAACTTATGATTTTATGACCGGTCCTGACAGTGAGCTGCTCAGTTAATCAAATATGATAAATTTTTAACAGAAAGCATTTCACAAGGTAATGTAATTTAAATGCTGTAGTAACATTTATCTCTAAAATTTTTCTCGAATACAGAGATATAAATGGGAGATTTGCTTTTTTCACATGATCTGAATAAAGATATTAAACCAAAGCAAAACAAAAATCAGTTTTATTCATGAAATTAAATCATTAACACCTATTTGTGCTGAAGTGCACAATTAATTATTTATAGATTAAGTATTAATTTAGTTTATAAATGCTTCCCGTGTCACAGTAACGAATAACTTTCATAATTGTATCTTTGCAAGTGTAACGTTGGTTAAGAGGCCTTATATTCTAGTTGGTAGCTGTTACAAGTGTTGATGTTGTCATGATGCCCCCTGGTTCTTGGAAGGTATGCATCGATTTTTGCCTACTCCAATAAAACTACTGTTCCTGAATCTGTCTTGTTGTCAAAATGTGTGGTATTTATCAGTAACTTGTGGAGGTTAGTGTTTGTTGTTCTTGCCTACATTTCTGTGAAGTGCTGTTTTCTGTTTACATGAATATCCTGATACTGAACTTCTGTGGCAGTTCAGAATCTGAGAACTGTTGCTACTCTTTATAGAGTAGTATGTATGTCAAAACCAAGCCTTTTACATGGACATTAGAAGTTTGTGTAGTGATAGGGCAAGGGGGAATGGTTTTAAACTAAAAGAGGGAATATTTGGATTAGACATAAGGAAGAAATTCTTTACTATGAGGGTGGTGAGTCATTGGACCAGGTTGCACAGAGAAGCTGTGGATGCCCCATCCCTGGAAATGTTCAGTGTCGGGTTGGATGGGGCTTTGGGCAACCTGGTCTGGTGGGAGGTGTCCCTGCCTGTGGCAGAAGGGTTGGACTGGATGATTTTTAAAGTTCCTTTCCAACCCAAACCATTCTATGATTCTGTAACCTCAGCCTAGTGGCAGGGGCAGAGTGAGGAAACCTTGGTGCTGTGCATGCACTTTTCAGCAATAGTTAAAATGTTGGTGTGCTAGCAACACTGTTTTAACCGCAAATCTGAAGTACAGCACTATCTGGGCTGTTATGTCTCTATCCCAGACAGACCCAGTAGCTCAGTACAGCAGCTCAGAATGTGGCTTACTTTCATTTCATCAAGAGCTCACTGCTGACTGTTCAGGTCATTGATTCGGCAGTCATTTTGTGTAAGCCAGTTCCCTAACCCATTAATCTCATGCCTGTATTGTTGCATGGGTTATTCTGTGCCATGTGCAGGAATTTGCATTTTAGTGTCTCGAGGTTCCTGTCAGCTCTAGTTTGTTGAGGACCCTCTGAGTAACACCTTTGTTCTCCCAACACTTTGACTACTTCCTGACCTCCAAGCCTGATGTTGCTTGCAGACATGTTGCAGGAGCATTCCATCCTGGTTTTAAGGTCATTGATGAACATGTTAAACAGTGTTAACCCAGTGTCAGCTTCTGAAGATTCTCTTCTGTAACTGACTTCCAGTTAGATTTTAAATGATTGATCACTAGCCTTTAGGTTTGGCTGTCTATACAGGTTTTCAGACACCTCAACATCAATATTTATCCAATTTGGTATAAGGATACTATGGTAGATGGCATTGGAATCCCTACTGGAGACAGAGTAAATAAGATCCTTTGGTGTTCTACTTCCACAGAACCAGTTGTTTCCCTATAAAAAAGTTATCAAGTTAGTTGCACGCAGTTTGCCCTTGATAAATCCTTCCTAGTGTTTCCTAGGTAGCTTATTGTCCTCTTTGGACCTGGAAGTGACTTTCAGGAATATTTGCTGTATCATTTGTCTGAGGAACGAGGTGAGGCTGATTGGCTTTATAGTTTCTCAGAGTTCCTTTTAGCCTTTTTTTTTTTTTTTTTGAACATGAATACAGCCTTTACTAGTGATTCCCTTTGGTCACAGTGACCTTTAAAGATGTTAGAAATTCCTTTGGTCATATTGGAATTGGACAACTGGTGATCTGTTTGCATTACAAAAACTTTTCAGAGTTGAGTGATTTCTTGTTAAAATGTCTTGATTTTGAAAACTTCCAGCTGGAAGCACATTTTGAACTACTGAAGTTCTTTACATTGGTTAGGTACGTGAAATGTAGAAACTTTCTTTAAATGCCTTGTCAAAGATGAGTAGAAGTCTAATGAATTTTCTCACATTTTTCAGGAGCTGGTGAGTCAGGGAAAAGCACAATCGTCAAACAAATGAAGTAAGTATGGTAAAATATATTTATAGAGAATTTTTTTTTTCTTACTTGAATAGAGAATTTATTTATTTTCCTTCCATAGGATTATCCATGAAGCTGGTTATTCAGAAGAAGAATGTAAACAGTACAAAGCTGTTGTCTACAGTAACACCATTCAGTCCATTATTGCTATCATTAGAGCAATGGGGAGGTTGAAGATAGACTTTGGTGATCCAACCAGGGCCGTGAGTATTGAAGTACACATGCACATATAAAGCGGAAATATGCATTCATTTTCAGTTTTTGTCCATTGTTATTTCCTGGAAAAAATCTCTTCCTATCTAAAAATCTTTGTAGGTTAGAAGGTTTGATAAAGATGAATGTCATTTAGTTTTCTATCACGGCACAGTGCTCTACAGAGCAATCAGCTCTTCATTGATTCAGAACAACTATTTGGTTTAGATACAGTTCTCCAAATTGTATCTAAATTGGGAGAACTAAACACCTGAGTCTTAGGGCTCTTTTGAAAAAAAACAAGCTGTGTAGTCATACTTCTTAGTAGGCAGGTAGGCATCTAGCTGTTCTCTGCACTTCTCTATTGACTCGTAGGCACAGTAGTGCCTAAAACATTCCCACCTCTGGACTGAATCCCGTTTCATACTGATTTCCAATGTGGATAACTTTATTGTACTCTAAGTCACAGGCATAGCCCTGCTGCTGGTATCCATTCTTTTCATCATACCGCATGGATTAGGAATTTTTCCCAAGAAATCAGAGATCTTTTTCTAGGCTTTCCTGTGCATTTTGAATCCAATTTGATCCACTTACTGGAGATAGTCTTCAGAACTGATCCTTTTTGCTTATCATCTTCTCAAATCCTAACCCTGTACTCTTACCTGTGGTGAATCTGTTTGTGTCCCTGTCTGGCCAGGGGTATAGATGCTCTAAATCTCTCTATAAAATGCTTCCTTAATTGTTTTTGCTTGTGCACTGTTTGCAGGAGTCCATTCTGTGCTGCAGTGCTGAAATATATCACCAAAGTTCCTAATCTGAACAGCACTGTAATTTAATTCAGGATTTGTGGCTTTATTTTCTTTGCATAGACGTTAATGAGAGAATAGGGAGTGCCAACCAGTGCAGGTTTTGAAGCACAAACTAGCCAGATAGCAGCTATCTTGCAGGAGGGTTGGAGGAAGAAATTTTGCTCTTAATGCATTGAAATAAATATGTAAGGTAGTTGGAGGGATATCTTGTCATAATTTAGTTCTTTTCATTGTGTTAATATTGAATTACAGTTGGGGGGGGGAGTCTTGAAAAATAAGAAATAGTATGCAGATGCTTCATTCTTGATAAAGTCTTGTGTTCAAAATCTTACTGATGGCTTAAAAAAGAGCGTGACCTCAATAACCGTGCTTGATGCATTGGGTATGCTTGTCATAAAGACAAACATTACGTTAAGTGGGTATTGAAGTTGTAAATGAAATCTTAAGTCTGTTTGGTAGTCATATGTAAATTATTAGACAATTTTCCTTTATGTAAATTATTAGACAATTTTAAGTCTTTCGTCATTTTTAGTTTATGTACATATGTTAATTCCACCTGAAAGCTGCTTAACTGTAAATGTAACTAGTAAAAGCTTTGTGTTGTTTTGTTATTCCTCTCTAGCATTGTTCTCATGTTTTCTGTCGTGTCTTGAGACCAAAGTTTGCCAGGGCAGGAGTGGTATCTTAGTGCATGTTAGTTCAGTATTTGTTTGATGAAGTCCTATCTGGAGTCTGGCAGCTAACGTTTGGAAAACGCAGATGGTAGATTCCTGTTACTAAATACGTGTTAAAAGAAAACAGAGTGAAGAGTGAGTTTAGGTGTGATCAGCTAAAGTAACTAGCAAGATTTTGAAAGCTGTGTATGGTATCAACTTGAAATAATCTGTTTGTCAACTTCAGAAAACGACATAAGTGATAATGCAAACTTTTGTCAGGGATGGTTGTGAAATAACTGTCTATCCCCTAGCACCTAGGCAGGTCTAGGTGATCTGCGTTCTTTTTACAGAGCAACACTGCTGTTGAAAGTCAGTATTAGACTTGAATGGAAGCAGCCTTGTTGCAGTATGATTAAAGGAAATTTTCTGTCATTGGTTAATAATGAAAATAGGACTCAGCTGTTACATCCTACATCATTTATGGTATCTAGTACTTGCCATGATTAGAAAAGGGATATGAGGGTAACAAATAACACTTCTTATTTTAATGGTTGGGCTTTTGGAAATAGAAACTAATTCTCTTCCTGCTCCCTCTTCAACCCTCGCAATAAAAAAAAAAAAAAAATGCCACAATATTAGAGAATGTAGAGACAGAACTTACAGAGCTATTTGAAACAGAGTAAGTTTTGCATGTAAAGTCAGACCATGGCAGGTGTGAAATGACATTTTAATAGTTCATGACAAGACTGGCTGACGGTTTCCAGTTTCTATCATGTATTGTAATATATTGGCTTTTCCTTCAAGATCTGTGGTTTCTATCAGTTGTAGATCCTTGACATTTTCATCCACAAACAATATTCAAAACCAGAATTGTCATTGAAGTTTCTTTTATGCGGGCATATTGTTGAAGCTACAGTCAGTGAGATCTGATTATCCTACTCTTTGATCTTTAATACTCTTTCGTTTTATGCAATTATTATTGCAATCCACTGAACTCTTATTAGCAATTTTTCTTGTGGATGTACAAGTAATCAGTATTCTGTTCATTTTTTGACAAATGTCCATTTTTAGAATTGTAGCTTTCACAAGACTTATGTCTTAGTTACTTGTTGTTTATATGTATAACTACTTGTTTATACACACAGATAGGTATAAATGTCTTCAAGTCTACCTTGAGTTGACTGAACAGCAAGCTTTTTGTTTCCAGGCTGTGAATATCAGTGTTACTCAATCTATCTGCAAACAATTTCCCTGTTAGCTGTCATAAAATCGTTGACTATTTAAGCCTACAGCAGGCAATCTCTTTAGAATAACCATTAGTTTCTATGTTTATCCTGAAAATGTTATTCCTCACAGCTTATTGTTTGAACAGCAAAGGTGATAGAAACTTTTTTTTCTACAGATTTGCATCAGTATCTATACTTGCTATTCTGTGAGAATAACTTTACATGTTGCATTTTTAATTCTCTTCTTTCTTGAAATTCTTTAAGTTCCCAGCTGCTTTACCTAAACCCCTCTCTTTTCACCTTTCTCCTTTTTCGTCTGTTCTTTCTTTTATTTATTAGACAAACAGTACATGCTGTGGGTAGTAGTTACAGGCCACAAGTATGCTGATTTTGCTGGCCGGCACACCTTGGCAATAGATCACATACAAACTGTAACTACAGTCAAGAAGCTACTCCTATGAAAATATTAATGTGGATATGTTTTTCCTCTACCCAGCTGCTGTCTTCTTTTTCCAGTATCTTACAGATCTAACAGTTTTAGTCTCTTTCCTCAGTCAGAATTGGATAAATTAGACAACTATTCAAATTCTGTTAAAGGAGACTGCTGGATTGATATCCTGTACTCCAGTAGCCTCATTTTCAGAGGCAGTCATTATATGAATGCACAAATTGCTGTTTTTCTTAAAAACAAACCAAAATATGTGACCAAACAAACAAAAAACCCACTTGATTTCTTGACATGGAGTTACCAAGAAAACTTGGTGTATGTAGAATAGTTAAGTTGATGGATATGTGTAACTGATTTATCTGGAAAAGTTTTAAGTATATTTCTCTTTACTAATGAATATTTGTCAATTCCAAACAAATCTTTTGAAGTTTACACGATTAATGTGTATTCTGCAGTCAATATACATCTGCATATCCAAAGGTTCTAATATGTATTGTAACTGTTCTATTCAGTTTGTGGCATATGCTAAGCAAATAAGGTCAACGTTAGACTTCAGCACAACATATGTTACTACTTCCATTTATAGAAGTTCATTTCAAGTGACAAACTGGTCAGAAGTTTTGTCAGCTTATGTGAAATTGAGTGGCCTTGTCTTTTTATGTTGTTGAAAAAAGGTGGGAAGTCATATTCTATGTAGAAAACTAATTGTTTTCTTTCACATTTTTTGTTTGGTTACATTAATGTATAGTGGGTTAAGTAACCTACTCCTTTGCTGAATGTGTAATCCTTAATCCTGAGTGAGAGGAGAAAGTAGTATACCTTTGTTATATTTCTTAATGTTTGTCTCTCCATTTTCTGTTTACACATTAAAGGATGATGCTCGTCAACTCTTTGTGTTAGCTGGAGCAGCAGAAGAAGGATTTATGACTGCAGAGCTTGCTGGCGTTATCAAAAGACTGTGGAAAGACAGTGGAGTACAAGCTTGTTTCAACAGATCTAGAGAATACCAGCTTAATGACTCTGCTGCCTAGTAAGTACTTTGTGACAGACAATACTTCTGTTTTCAAGTAGTAGTTAAAGGAATAAAAAAGAAGTCTAACCTTTGAGTAATTCTGTTCCCATACAAACAGAAATTTAGAAGTACCTAGACAAAGATTTTGTCTGCTTGTGTCAGAATGGTGCACGTAACTTTTGCAAATGGAGAGGAAGAGGTGTGGTATAACTGAATTTAAATCATTTGGAGGATGACTTACCTCCGCTGTTCAGTTTTTTTTTTAATAAATTCTTCTCAAATTTCATAAGAAAGCTGGTCTTTTAATCATATTATTTTGTCCTGAAAATTGCTAACTTCTGGTTACAGTAAAGGGAGAACTTAATATCTTTTCTATCGCTATGCAAAAAGCACTAGTAAGATTTGTATTGTTATGAGAAACTTCACACTTCTTGGTGTGCATCACAATATTAATATTAATTATTAGTGACTGGAGTTTAATATTGTAAAAAATGTGTAATTAGAAATTCCCAATATAAAGTTATATTGGTCATATATTTAGCATTGTTTAAAAATATTTATTAATTCTGGCCAACATACTGGGTTGTCCTTTTCACACCTGTTATCAGTTCTAGAGTAATTAGTTTTTGCTTTATAGTTCAAAGAAAATTGTAGTTCACTAAGAGGTTACAAAAATGAAAGTCTTCTTCTAGTTAATACAAATAAAATTGGTAAATGTGCAACCATGTTTACATCCTGGGATTTCATAATAATTCTTTTTATTGGGGTCAATTGTATATGTTTTCTTCTAGGATGAAAGTGTATCTAAAACTTCAAAAGAAATTAGCAGGAAAATAATCTGTCTCTTGTCTTTTCTGTCTTACCTCAGAGACAGCTGTTCATATAAAAGTCAGGTACAATGTAATGAATAGACCTAGGACTTCTGTGACTCTTTGCAATTATCTGATTACTATTTTAGGAATAACTGAAAACAGTGTTTATTTTTACCTTCAGTTACTTGAATGACTTGGACAGGATAGCACAAACCAGCTACATTCCAACCCAGCAGGATGTTCTCAGGACTAGAGTGAAAACTACAGGAATAGTGGAAACTCACTTTACTTTCAAAGATCTTCACTTTAAGTATGTAAATTTATTATATTGCATGTCTATCTGTCTGTTACGGCTTCTGTAAAGTTCTTGTGGATACACTTTCAGTAATGCAATTTAGCAAATTTTGCATAGCCACAATTTTGATTATTTTTCTTTTAGTTGAAAAACTTCTTCATGCTTGGCTCAATTTTCTGAAGGCAAATGGGAGTCATCTGAAATCCTATCATAACTCATAATAAATATGGAGATATTAAGTAATAAATGCTTTGTTTATATTGGGAGCTTTTTGTAAAGATACTTTCTATGTAAATCAAATCTCATAGTACTCAATATTGTATTGCATTAATATGTAGCTGTTCTATCAGATTTTTCCATTTAAATTCCGTTGTAGAACTGGAGGCTTGTAAACATTTGTTGCTCTTGTTAAAAAAAAAAAAAAAAAAAAAAACAAAAAACTCCATTTTCATGGAGAACTGAATTCAAAACTGAATGGTAGTTTTTTAAGGTAGTACTTTATTTAGTGATGAAAGACCGTGATTTATGTTCCCTGTGATGTGAGGTTTACAAAATAACGTTAATATTCTGAACATTTTATGTCCTGAGACATCCATGATGAAAGCAAAGGATAATATAAATGTAATACTATTGTAACTACTCCTGATTAGCAAGAATGAAGAGAAATCTCAGTAAAAATTGCATTGTATGTACATTTTAGATTGTGTAGGCATAGTTGTCAGAACATCTATACAGTAAATTTGTTCAGCATTGTCATGGAAAATGCTGTTTTTCATGTAATTGCTTAGTAAGTGTTGTAATATTGATGCTTCAGGATCACCAGTACTGTGGAAAATATATTTTGTTTCTTAATTTTAAGTGTTTAAGTGTACACATTTTTTTTTTCCTCCATAAAATAATAGCTCTTAAAGTGTTCTGAGGAATCCTTTTTTTCTTATTTTTAAGTTCTTAAGGAGTAATCTTGGAAATGTTTTTGACAATGCATTATTTTTGGAACATTTTAAATGGGCAATAAGAATGAGGATTATCACCTGCATAATAGTATACCTAAGCAGAAGAGCTTGTTAGAGGTTATAATATTTCCAACAGATTTTGATAAGAAAGACAAGCCTTTTTTTCTTTTAATGTTTTCTTCTCTACTTTATATACTTTTTAATAGAAATCTAGTGACTCAGAACAATTTAAGATTTCTAAAAATGACAAGTTGCACCTGAAGGGGTTCAATTAATCTTATGTAGTACACTAAATCAGTTGGTTTTCTATGTTTGTACCCCATACCTCCTCTTACAACCTGGGGAAAATAGGAAAGTGAGATGATCAAAGATGCATTCAGTTTTAATAAAAGTGAGACTTTCCAGGTATATATCTTATCTTTTTTTGGTAACCACTCACCCTACCTTAAAGTATTAGTAAATAAGAAGTCTTCTGCAAGGTTGGGGCTTGGAGGGAGAAAACAAACAACTTGTATAACCTTAACAAACTCAAAAATCACAATAAATAACTGGTATCCTTTTGATCTATGTCACATTTTTCACGTTTTGTATGGGTACTGGAATCATATTCTCAGATTAAATAACCTGAAAGAAGCAGAACATGTCAAATTTGGCAACACTAGTTACAAAAAAACAATGTACTAATGAAATACCTTGCACAAGCCCTTAAATTTGCACAGTTGCTGATAAACCCTTTAGAAAGCTACCTATATAGCTAAATAACATAGATTAGTAGGGTGATGACTGGAGAAGCATCTTTAGTGCTTTACATTTAGTTCAGTGAATTAATTTGTTTTAATATGGCATAGCCACTTTGCAATCTCACTGGAAATGTTTACTTTCTTTAAGTAAATGAAATGGAAAGTCAATAAAGCATTTCTTTAATGTCGACATTCTTTAGATAAGGGAGGTAGATTTAGCTGTTACAAACTTTCTTTCAGCACTGCCTTGTGTTTCTTGTAGTTCATTGCAGACAAATTTATCTTGAATAAACAATACATGATTCTTTTGAGTAGCTGAACCATTGACTGCAGTATGAGTTCCTAGTACCTGAGGCAAAGAATGGGCTTGCACACAACACTCACATTAGGAGGAGAAATCTGTAAAGCATTTGAGCTTCTCATTCTTTAAAACTTTTAAATTTGTCTGCAGATTAGGCAGATGCTGTCAGTGTTTGTGTGCTGGGACTGTGACCTAACAATCTGTATATACAGACTTCTAATGGAGTAGATGCACGGCTTAGGAGCTTTGAGACCACTCTGTTTGGAATGGCTAATTATTTGGAAAGATACTGCAACCTTATCTTTTTTTGAAGAATTTTGTGTGCCAAATAATTCTTCTGTGCCTGTCTTTCTCTGTACTGACATAATATGTAGAAGAACCCTCACGACAAAAGCCGAACCATCAGGCTCTTACTGCTTTCTGTTGAGATGTTCACTGTCAAACTGGTGCCAAAACTTCACCTAGCACTAAGTTTTAGCATATAAAAAAATCAAAGATGAGTGCAAAAAGGTGTTTTGTGTAAAGAACTGGACATTTCAGTGCGCTGTTAGAAAGACAACCCCAAAAACAGACATCATTGGTAAAATAATGCCACTGGTGAAGAGTCTATTCTGAACTGAAACAAAGATTTCTGGCTAAAATCAGCATCTTACGCTGATTTTGCCCATATATTATATGGGCATATAATATATTATGCCCATATAAACTGAAAATTACACTTCTTTTATCTTCTGGAAGTCTTCAGTCTTATGCATTTTCCCTCACTTCCCAGAATCCATGCTGGCAGTGTAGTCTGCACGAGTCAAAATGATGGTTGGCATAAGGACCATGAAATACCATAAGAGCACCAAACACTCATATCACAGATGTGATGCTTCTTGTGCAGATCTATTCCTTTTTACATATTTTTGCAGTACTTTGAAAGAGTTTTTGTTAATATGGTTCTTTATTCATGTGCAATTTTGTGCAATGTTTCCTTACACATCTCAGTTACCATCTTAGTAATAATGTTTTTACATTGAGTGGTGCCTTAAGATATGCTTAATCCAGTTGAGATACATGCAGTTTGATATTACAGTACTGCCATTGGTATAAAGCTTTTATTTTATCATGTTCCTTAAAAGCTAGTATCCACAGAAAAGATACGAGGAACCATTTTCTTAATTTCTTAGTTACTTTCTTACTCATATTCTGTTATGTTCTGTGAACAATGAGATATGTTGTTGTTCAAGCCTACATGCCATGCTGTCTACCAAAAGACCTCAGTGTGGTAGCCTTATTACTGATAATCCGGAATGATTCAGGCCATGCTGGAATATCTTTACAAGAATTATAATTATGCATCTTAACAGTTGTTACTTTGGATTTCTTTCCCTGATCATGTGGCATTCTATAACCAAATAAGGCTTTCATAGACTCATTAAGGTTGGAAAAGCCCTCCGAGATCATCTGGTCCAACTGTCCCCCCTACCACCACTGTCACCCACTAAGCCATGTCCCTAGACGCCACATCCAACTTTTCCTTGAACACCCCCAGGGACGGTGACTCCACCACCTCCCTGGGTAACCCGTCCCAGTGCCTGACTGCTCTTTCTGAGCAGAAATGTCTCCTCATTTCCAACCTGAACCTCCCTTGGAGTAACTTGAGGCCATTGCCTCTCATCCTATCGCTAGTTACTTGTGAGAAGAGGTCCCCACACCTTTCTTTCAGATGCTAGCCATTTTACTACTTAGAGAAAACTGGATGGAGTTGTAGGAAACAGTCTGTCCCGTTCTTCCCCTTCTGTCTTTCCCCTCCCACATGAACATTTTTATACCTACTGAATTCTCTGCTTCTTCATGATAACTTAGACGGAAGTTAAAATTACTTGAAAAAAATCAACTGAAGACATTAAAATTCAGGCCTCTCGTAAAAGTAATAATTGCATTTCCTTGTAACTAGGAGGAAAAATTCAATTTTTGCATAATAGAGTATTTGCTAAGCAAGCTAGAGAAGTCACACGGTGACCTTTTCACATTGTTTTGAAGCTGGAAGTAATCGCAAGAATTTGAAACAAGACTTCTCATTCTGTGACAGGAAAGAGACAGGTGATAAAGTCTGTATTCTGTCTTACCTGAGAAGATTCAGCTATATACATTTGTTTCAGGACAGCACTGTTATCCTCTTTTTGATGAAGTTATTTATTTATTTATTGGTTTAGTTCGTTATGTCTGGCTTGAAAAATACTTGAAGTACATAATGATATGAAAAGTTCAGTGTAGCTCAGAACAGTTAGGAAATGGCCATTAAAGTATGTAGATAGCAGAGAAAAGCAAATTGTTTTATACAGTGGTAATTTGTTGATCATCTGCTGCTAACTTCTGGAGTATATGGTCTTTTTCTTTTACTCTATTTCAGTAAAGCTGAGAATTCAAAAAAAAAAAAAAACCACCTTTATAGCTCAGTTTTTCCACCTAACTGCATTTCCAAAAAGTGTCTTTATTAGAGGGAAAATTATCATTATTCCTTATTATTTGATGCCTATTTTGTCTTTTAAGAAGAGCATTTTAAAAACTGTTGTCTCTCTTAAAAAAATTTAAAAAAATTAAAATTCTCTTTAAATCAGAGAGGTCTTTAAATCAGAGGTCAGCTGAAAAAATCAAGTTGAAATTTATTTTATTAGAGATGAGTTGAAAATCATCAATTTTTAGAGTTTCTAGGTTAAATCTGAAAAAATGAGAAATATATTTTATATTTAGATTTGGATTCAGAATACTGAGATAACAAAAATAAAGTGTTATTTGTGTCTAACTTTCTTAGTGTAGCATTTTTCTCCTGATCACTGAAACAGACAGCTCTGCTCTTGGATGTAAAGAATTTTATATTCTTGACCTTTTATTACTTAAGACTTTTCATTCATTTGGGAGAAAGTTTGAAAAACTTTCATATAGTTTGCACTTAGTTAAGTTAACATTGTGTATTTTTATTTTATAGATTACAATTAACTTCATTAATAAAATTATTTGTAATTGTACAAATTATTTATAAATAAGCAGTTTTATATACCTTTCAAGTCACTTTCTCATGTCTTGTGAAATGTATAGTAAAACTTTTTAAGTTTTTTTTTTAAGGTTGTTTTATGCTGACATGTTAAATTGAAATAAATGTTGCAGATTTTATGCAGTTTTTCAAAATTCTTTGATCAAGCTTGCACAGCTGATGATTTCAGAGGTTATCACTTAACATTCAGAAAGCTGGAAATTCCAAAGTTCATTTCCTGCTTTGTACTTCTGTTTTACAGAATGTTTGATGTTGGAGGCCAAAGATCAGAGCGGAAGAAGTGGATTCATTGTTTTGAGGGTGTTACGGCAATTATTTTTTGTGTGGCATTAAGTGATTATGACTTGGTTTTGGCTGAAGATGAGGAAATGGCAAGTACCTTGGTGTTGAAGAAAAGAATAGTTGTTACATAGAAACTGGATAAGTTTGAAAGGAAAGATCAATATCTCTTACAGTAGTACTCCTTTATAATATATAGACTTTGTGTGAAAGGTTTCAGAGAAATGGTGATAGAGTGTGTGCTTTCAAGTTTCAAAAATACTTCCTCATATTCTCAGGCGTACTTTGAGACAAGTGTTCTTTTCAGTTGCATTTTTTCGTATTCCAAAGGATGCAGAAATTAATGAGGATGTCAATAATACATATCCTAGTCTTTTTAAAGATGCTAGCAATATATTATAAGAAGTGGCTTTATCTGTTTCTTCTTTACTACGTTTTATTTCACTTCCTCAGCCTTCATGTTTTTCTTCTTCCTAAATGTTTTACTGAATTCTCTTTCCTTAGTTATAGAAATCTTTCTTTTTCCTTTTCCTATGCTTTCTCTTCTTTCAAGATGTGACTCCTCCCACATCAATATGCACAGAGTGTATGCTTTTTATTATCTGGGTAGTTGAAAGTGATGCTAGTCTGTTGTGTGTAAATCATTAACAGACTCCTCGTGTTCTGTAGCTTCTTGCAAAACACTGTTGGGGGAAGAAAGAAAAGGGAAAAAAAAAAGGAAAAAAAAAACCACCTTCAAGTCAAATGTTGTCAAAATAGGTCATATCTGCTATTCTGCAACTTAAATGGCTGGAAGCATTGCCAAATTAGTTAGGTGTTGGATAATTTTTCTACAGAGTTATTTTATTTATTTTTTTAAACCCACCAACCTGCTCTTTTAATTCTCTGCTTCTTTGGAACTACTCCTTTCCTTATGCTGGAATCTTGACTACATGCAGAATTTAATTTTCAATTTTCAAAAGATCTAATAAGTGTAAGGCAAATTCAGGTTACTTGGAAACCTTTCTATAATATCCTTACTGCAAAATGTCAAAACACGCTAAAAATTCCTATCATATTAGAAAAAACTTAAGCCTGGAAATGAGAAAAGAAAAATCAAAAAGTAGTTGCTTAAACCCTACTACAGAATCACAGAATCATTTATGTTGGAAAAAACCTTCAAAATCGTTAGGTACATGAAAGTGTTCTGTGGCCTTTCTGTGTTTCTCTTGGTAAAATATCGTTCTGCATGCTGGAAATTTAGTTTTACAACTTACCTAGTTAATCTGTGGCTAACAAAAGATACGTATCCTGATTTTACTACTGAAGTCTGATAAAATACAGTAAGATTTTTTTTTTGTTTGTTTGTGTTTTGTTTTCCAAATTACAGAATCGGATGCATGAAAGCATGAAGTTGTTTGACAGTATCTGCAACAATAAATGGTTCACAGACACTTCTATTATTCTCTTCCTGAACAAGAAAGATCTTTTTGAAGAAAAAATCAAGAGGAGTCCTCTCACTATTTGCTACCCTGAATATGCAGGTATTGGGAATGGGCAGATGTCAAGTAATTTCCTTATTTTTGATGCACAAATTAGGAGGAATTTAATAACTCTAGGTGTCCAAATTATTTCAGTAAAATACAGTTTAGGTTGTTATAATGTTTTTTATGAATCACAAATAAAATAGTGTTGAAGTCAGATTAATCTTTTCAACCAGATGAAATAATGCTGGTCCACTGATAGCATTTACGTTACTGCTGCAGTGCTTGTCAACCTAATCTGTTTAGCCCATTCTTTATTCTGTTGTCCTCCTATCTTTTGTACTTTTTTTTCACCGAGCAGAAATCCCTGAGCATACATGAGAGTTTATTTGAAGGGAGAGTATGTGTACATATTAGAAGTAGTTGGCTTATTCAGGAAATACATAGCAAAAGATTATTTAATGAGTCTTAGACTATTTATGTATCATTTTCATTGTAACTTTAGACTGATTGTACTGAAAATATTAAATTAGAGTCAAAAAAAAAAAAGGCTTAGGAGAAATATATATACTATTTGTTTGTAACTTAATGGACCTTGGGTAGAAATAAACAAACCTGTTAAAAACATAAAAAGTGAAAGTGAAGGAAGCAAAATATCCTAGTCTAGGGAACAGTGTTAATTCAGTAATGATTTGTTCCATCTACCACTGCAGTAAATGCTCTTCCTGCAGTCCCTAGCCTATAATTGTTAAAAATGTATCCAAAGGGTTTCCTACACATTTTGTTGTAAAGCAGGGACTGTGAAATTACTTAAATCAGCATACTCCTTTTTAGGTTTAAGTAGCTGTTTATTTAAGTTACTATTTGGAAATAACTTCCATCAAAGATATAATATACATCTTGTTCTTCCTGTTTGAAACCTGAGTAATTTTTTCCTTCTAGGATCAAACACTTACGAAGAAGCAGCTGCTTACATTCAATGTCAGTTTGAAGATCTTAACAAGAGAAAAGACACGAAGGAAATCTACACTCACTTCACATGTGCCACAGATACAAAAAATGTGCAGTTTGTTTTCGATGCTGTAACTGATGTCATTATTAAAAATAACCTTAAAGACTGTGGCCTATTCTAGGAACAGAGAAGAGATTGTTAATTGGTAAATTATATGCCTGAAAAAAGGACTTAGGCATTTGGAACATGCCCATGTTGTGTGAAACTTGCATAGATATACTTAATTCTCTATTTTATTTTAGGTTTGAAGAACGACTTCGCACAATTCTAATCTGATTGGTTTCAAGTTGAAAGAAATACAAAATATGTTGTGCTGAATGATAGATCAGTACTGTACTTGCCTGTTTTAACAGCTTTATTTATGTTTGTCTTGTAAATTTAAGTAATTAGGTAACACTGAGATGTCTTTTGACTGTATGTAAACTTGTAGTAATGTATTTGTATAAACGTTGAACGGAATATTTTAGTAACTTGGTGTCCTCTAAAATTTCCATGGTTTATGAAGATACTGTTAGAGGAGACAGACACTTTTTGCCTTTGGATTATTTAAACATCTTGTAAAATTAAATTTTCTTTTCATCTTGAGGGTGCATGCTGCCTTATTACTTTTGTTGGTAATACTGTATATGGCGTTAGCTTTTTTGATATTTAAACAGCCTCATACACCTGCTCACATTTAAAGAAACGTAACCAATAAAACTTGTTTTTTTTGCCTTAAGTTTTGAAAAAATGTTTTTATAAATTTAGGGTAAATAAAAAAAATATTTTTAAAACTTAAATCCACAGCTTATGAAATCTGGGTTTGCAGTCTTTGCAGCACAAATGTGGCAACACTGAGAAATTGAATTTAAGGTTCAGCTATTATTGAAGCTCATGGAAATGCAAAAAGGAAGTTGTTAATAATACACTTGTAGAAATAAAAAAAAAAAAGAAACTGTGGTTTTTACTCACTGGAGTGAATGGTCTATAAATAATGCCATTAACAAAGGCAGGACTTCAGAGTAATATGATTTTTTTTTTATTATTCTTAAGAATTAAAATTGTGTTCTCCTTTAACTCTTTGCTATCTTCTGGTAATAAAACTAAAACTATTTTGATAATTTAATAACCACAGAAATAGTAAGTTCTCCAACTAGACATGGCACAATGTTTTCATGAATTAAAGCAATTTCCTGTTGCATATAAAAAAGAATCTTCATCATGTTGAGTAAGGTGATTCAGTTACTTTGCAGATACTGATTTTTTTTAAATTTAGTGATATTTAAAGTCTCATATTCTCTTTAAATAATAAGTTAAAGATTATGATTTTCTTCTGGTTGGGCTTTCATTATGTGACTTGCAATCTTAGGTATTTGTCATTCATTGCCTTATGGTTAGTGCCAAAATTGATTTTTATTACCTATTTTAAAAGGAATAAGCTTCTATTTGTAAATAAGTTCATGGATGGTTGTCTCAAATGTATGTCATCTAGGAAATACAAACATACCAAACTTGGAAGTATGATTTTCTATACTTGTTTAGAATATTCCAGGCAGCTACAGTACACTGTAAGTTCTTTTAGGATAAGTCTTTGAATCTGTTGCTATTTTTCTATATTATCTTAGCTTATATGTTCTTAGAAATGTTCAACCAAAATATTCTACTCATTGTTCTGTTATTTAATTTTTAATTGTGCATATGTTTCATTTAGGCCTCAGCTTAAGTAAAACTGCACTTCTTATTCTTTGATGTTTCCTTTCTTAGGTACAGAATTATTACGTGTGTTTCAAATGAAAGGTTAGAAAGGAATTTCTAATTTATTACTGGAGGTTGTTAAATATATTCATACACTGAGATCTTTTACCAGTTATGGTAAACAGTCTGTATATCCTGGGCTGCTTTTAATTGTGCTTTACAGTTCTGGATATGTAACTGATTTTAAATCTCATTGAACTACTTTGTGGAAATTGTATTTACACCTACGTTCAAGTTGGTTTTTGTACTTGATGTAAACAAAAATTGGGATTAATCAAATTGCATAAATAAATCTAAATTTTGTGCCTTGCTTGAAAGAAATGTTCTTCCTTAAAGATGCTGATAGAAATATTTCTGCATCCATCCTATAGAGATAACTAGGTAGTAAAAATTCGAAGATACAAAGTCAAAGGTTTTTGCAAGAAACAGAAAAACAATAATGAGCATAAAATTGTCATTTCAGATTAGTTCCTAAATATTTTTCCACTACTACTGTTCCTAACAGCTTCAATTTGAGAATTTTGGGAATTTCATAATTGGTATTTTCTGCAATATTTATGTCTTAACACAGAACAAAATTCTGAAATACTTTTGTTTTTGAGTCCAGGAGGATGAGCTTGTCTTTTCTGACTTGCTGAGTTGACAGCTGGTATGTTTCCTTATGGATGCTCTCTCTGTAGTGGTTCTTTGTCTAGGTTTATAAAATGCCTATACAAAAATTGTTCATATTCAAATATTAAAGGCCAAGTATATAATTGATCACATCCATTAAGAACTTTCCAAAATTAGGTTGTTGATAGAAACTAATTTGTTAAATTTAATTTGAGAACTCCTGTATGTTAATAGTGATATGATAAAAAGTATATATATATATATATTTTGCTGACATATTCTAATAATTATGTGTACTGAAAACAAATACTTTCTGTTCTGAATTTGTCTAGCTTCGTCTTTCAGCCCAACGGATCTTAATAATAACTAAGCAGACTGTTGATAGAAATCCTTTCTCCTTTTTAGGTTGTAATTAGATGATAATGAAATAATGCCAACACGAATATTTCTTACTTTTGACTGATCGTATGAACTTGCCTGAGCTTCATAGATTTTAACTATATACTTTTTTTTTTTTGATGTTGGTACATGCTGCAGTGGACTTGTCTTAACTACCTTGGGCAAAACTGTTTGAGGATCGTGGATAACAGAGTTGATCATTCTTTGTCCTAAGATGAAAGCTGTTTATCATCTTAACCTGCCACTCCAGGAAGAGCTATAAGAGGACTTACACGCAATGGTGGGAGCTACATGCTTAGTTTTCACTGCAGTTATAATGGGGCTTCACTCTATCTCTGTTCTGTCAGCGAGCTCCTTCTCAGTCTGAGAGTCCGAAAGAAAGAAAGAAAGGAGTAAATCTTGCTGGTCTGAGGACAGTCTTGAGCCTCACCAGTCTGAGCCTCTGTTCTCTTCCAGTTCTTCACTGCTTGCATTTTTTCTACAAAAAAAGTATCCAGGCAAACTGCTTTTTTCTAGCATTAAACAAGGAAGCTCCTTCTACTATCAGGGTATTCCTTCAGACTATTTTAAGTTATTCACAATTTAGTATGTATAGGGAATTATAGCCTGATGGAGGCTTCTCCAACCACCAGGGTCTTGTGAACTTATTGTCCATGGTTGAAATCTCTAACTAAAACACAGCCATCATTAAACATTGTTATTTTTAAGAAGGTCAGTTTTGAGGAAATGGGGTTTGGAACATTTGGTATGTGACTTTACGATGCTACCTATTGAATTTGATAGAAGATTGTTTTGTCTATGAAGTAGTTACTACATTCAATGACAGAGTCCAGGATCATAGTGTGGGAACAGAGTAGTGTTTGCTGGATTTCAGCTCCTGTTTTGATGTACGCAATTAGCAGCTTCATTACTTAAATTCTACGTGAAACCTTAGAGGGGAGGAAAGAAATCAATCTGTAGCATGCTGAGCAGCATGATAGCAAGTATGCATTTAGAATTGGGAAGAATGAAAATAAGTTTCTGTTTCAAATCAAGCAAAAAGGAAACCCTACCAAGACACTAGGTATCCTACGGCGTGGATGTCTCTTGAAGTTGTTATACCTCGTATTAATAACTATTAGCCTGTGGGTCAAAGAGTAATGCCAGGATTGCAAACTTCAGTTCTTTGACTATTTCACTTTGAAAAAAGTAGCAGGTGCAACAAAAGGCTGTAAGGAGCTTGTGCTTGAATAGTTCATAGCTTGTGAGAGATTGCACTCACGAGGAAGATGAGACTGGCAAAACAGGAACTGGAAATTTGAGGGGAACACATCATGTACATGTGAGTATCTTAATTACCAGTCATTATCTATACCAGAGGGTACCTGTAGTTTTTGAAAAAAAAAAAAAAATAAAAATGCTGGTATTGTGGGCTCTGAAAAACAGGAATCTTAAAATTCAAGTTGCATAAGTGCAAGAAAACCATTTCCAGCTCTGATTCTAGAGTTCTTGCAAAGAAGCTGCTTTGACAGTAGTTTTTGTTGTTTTGACAGAACAAAAAATAGGTGGAACAAAAGATGGTTAAGACCAAATATGCTGTCAGCGGAAGTCATCGCAGCCCCACAGAACTTCCTGTTCCCAGCTCTCTTCTTTATCCTCCCACCTCCTCTGTCTCTCTCTCCATAGATAGAGAATTTTGGGAAGAGGTGTTGCCAGTGTGCTTTCCTGCTCATGGTTGGGCTGTCCTGCATGTGGACGTCTTACAAATGGCTCGTTTGAGTCCTGTGGAATGTGCTGATATTTAATTCTGCTTACAGACATCATGCAAATGTCTGCATTGGTAATGTAGGAATATGCGGGCTGATTTAGTAAGTGTACTTAAAACTGCACGTGTGTATTTTGGAAAGGATGAAGAAAAGTAGCAAATCAGGAACCCGAGCAGGTGTAGTTTAGTTTCGAGTCTGATCGGAATGACACAGGGCACATCTTAAACACCTTTTACAGATAAGTGTCCTCATTTCTGCAAGAATCAGAAGGCACTGTGAGACTCTAATGTACAAATAGCTGAGTGGGGTAGACATTTCAAATCATACCAAGTTATGTTCAGAAGGGCTAGGCCATGTGTTAGAGTATAGTAGCAGTTGCCTAAACTGAAACAAATAATCCATTAGCTTTGCACATACACTTAAAGGTGTAATTATTTAACTCGAACGGTAATGTCTTATTATGAAAAAATATTTTGAAGTGTAGTTACAAGTTTAGACTACTCCTGTTTCAACATACTGGTTCTTTTGAAATGGGATGAAGAAAACAAAAGCCAAAGCTATTCTAAAATCACTATGAAACTAAGTTATACTTGTTTTGCATGCCGGATTTGTGGGGGGGGGGGGGGGGGCGGGGGGTTAAAACAAAGGTGCAATTATTCCCATTTTGATTACATAGATCACGAACTTGAAATTATTTACCTTTGGTCAAAAGCATTATTAATAAAACCAAGATAATTTTCCATGAAGAATAGTATTAAATTTTACTTGATGTAAATTGGCAAAGGTTAAATTTCTATGTATTTGTGTATTTATTAAGAAGAAATTGAGGTTCAACAGTGCATAATATAGAATATAAAATGGAACACCAACAACCAGAAAAAGTGTATACAAATTATATTCAGTGACTCTATTGTAGCAAGTGTATTTGAACTTGTGTTTAAGATGTGATTATTTGTCCTATGTTTAGTATCTTAAGATATTTGGAGGTCAACAGGAGTAGTTCATCACATCCAACTTCTAGTGATCTTTCCAGTCTTTTTAGTCCTTAACAAAAATATTGTTTTAATCCTTCATAATTATAGAAATGTTACTAAAAAAAAAAAAGTCTAATTTATCAGATACTGCTCATGGAAATGTGAGTACATTTTGTTAAATTCTGAAGTTGTTGCTTGTAGATACTGCCAGTATCTTTCCTAGCCAAGTTACATTGCTTCAGCTTAAATATCATTAATTTGCCTTGTTTTTCTACTTATAACTTAATTCCTTATGAAATTGTCAGTCCTTCTGAGTCCTTCTGAGTCTGTTTAAGGAAGGGATGGGAGAAAGTCATAAACTATATCATCTACCGAGACTAAAAACATTTTCAAGATGTTTGTAGTCAGTGAGGCATATGAGATTGATGTTCTGGGAAAGCTTTAAAGAAAATACTCTGTGATGAAGTTGACAGCTGTGTCCAATATTTGAAAGAAAGCAGCTCTTGGAGAGTGATGTGGCATGAAGTCTTCTGTATGTGCTTGCATCTGTTTTTGTTGTGTGGAGCTCCAAGTGGGAGGAGGCACACCGAGGTATGTACAGTCGCTCAGCTGCATACCTGTTTCCCAGATGAGGCTGCGAGATGCATGTGTATTTAAAGCCCAGAAGGCCTGATCTTATAAATATCGAGGAAAATGGCTGTGCTCCTTTCCACACTGTCATCTAAGGTTCGTTCAGGGTATTTTTGAGCCTGAAAACTTTTGAGCTGCGTGCTACATCTAAGGGACGTGTCACTGGTGGCAATTATACTCGTTTAGGGCTTCGCTCCAGCCTGCCAAAACTTCATAAGCAGGAATAAAAAGCAACCCAGCAAAAAGCCATACAGAGGAGGTCCCCAGATTCTGCTGAGGAGGTGGGAAGAGAAAGAGAATGTTCCCATAGGAGAGAACAGAGGTTGCGGGGGGTAGCTGCTACTCGGATATCTCTTAATATTGTATTTGAATGCTCTCAGACTTAGTACAATTTTACAAGAAGAGGTGATGGCACCAGGGGAAAGTTGTTGGTGTATTGTACACTGAATCTTGAAACGTTGTCATACCCAGATTCTTCACCCTAGAAGATCTGTTTTCCTCTAGTTAAAAGCCATGTCAGAAAGAATAAAATGATAATATAACTGCAGTGTGATAGTCTTAAATGAGTTTTTCTTCACAACCAGAATTTTCAGTGGTGTAGAATTTCAAAGCTGATCTAAGAGATGAATCCCAAGGCTGTTAAATGAGTTTTATAGTGTTTTAAATATTAAAATGTGGAGATAGGGACAAGCTATTGCTTTTAACTTCATTTTCCCCCCAGTAAATCTGAGAAAGGAAGATTAATGGAGCATTCGAAGTGCTCGGTGTGAGCCTCTTTGCAACCAGTGCTGAAATACAATGCTTCCACGGGCTGTAATGGAGGCAGAATGAAGAATTTTAGTCTTCCATGGAATTGCAATGAACAGATAGTGCTTCCTGGTAGGTCTGGTGTTTCTATCTGTTACAGTTGACATCTTTGATGAAGAGAATAGACATAAAAATGGCCATGGCCCCATTTGAAAAAAAAAAAAAAAATACCAGAGTGCAAGTGTTAAGGTCCTTTGAGGCCAAACTGTGATAATGCTGTAGAAGGTTTGTGTGCATAAACTGACTTTCAGTGAAGCTGTAAAAGGAGTTGCTGTTTAATCACTTTCAGAAGGACTTTAGGAAACAATGAGCAGTTGTTGACAATGTTTGTCTCACTTTAATGTTCAGCATCTCGAGTTAAAATAGTTTCCCAGATCTCAGAACCGTAGAATGGTTGAAGTTGGAAGAGGCCTCTGGAGGTCACCTGTACCAATGCCCCTGCTCAAGTGGGACACCCTGAGCCAATTGCCCAGGACCACGTCCAGGTGTCTTCTGAAGATCTCCAAGGAGGAGACTCCACAGTCTCTGCGGGCAACTTGTGCCAGTGCTCAGTCACCCACACAGCACAGAAATGCTTTCTGATGTTCAAATGGAACCTCCTGTGCTCCATTTTGTGTCCATTGCTTCTTGTCCTGTCAGTGGGCACCACTGAAAAGAGACCAGCTCTGTCCTCTTTGACACCCCTTCCTTCAGGTATTTATACACACTAATAATATCACCCCAAACTGAACAGTCCCACCTCTCTCAGCCTTTTCTTATAGGAGAGTTGCTCCAGTCCCTTCATTATCTTCGTGGCCCTGTGTTGGCATCTGTGGTCACCTATCAGCTGGCATGTGGTAATGAGTATGTGCCATTAGCCTGTGGCAATTGCAAGGTAGTTTGGCATATTTAAAACACAGTGAAACTTGTACATCTAAGAAGAAACAAAGGAATGATCAAAAAGGAAATAATTTGTAAGATTAAAGTTATGAAGATTAGGTGACAAAGGTTTGCATGCTTCCAATAACAATTATGTGCATGATTGTGTTATGCCTGCATTTCAAAAACTCATTTATGAAGTAGATTTATGCTGGATTTTTGGTGATAGCACTATACACAGAATTGAGGAGATGATGGCAGTAATAGTGTTACCTGTAATCCTGCTGCAAGGTCATTCAGCTGGCAACTGGGGTACCAAAGTTCAAACACAATCTGATTTCTGAGGTGACTGAATTAGAGAAGTGCCTTCATGTCTGGGCTAGTAAATACTCTGAATATAGTTCTCTTATTTCTTACTCTGAAATAGTTCTCTTATTTCCACAGGGGTTAGAATCTGTATGTATCATTTACCAATCCTAATCATGCTTTCTTTCACAACAATTTTTGTACCAAGTAGAATAACGTTGATTCTCTCTGATCTCAGAGAGTTAGACATTTGCTCAGATTCTTGCTCTGAATCAAAGCAGACGTCAAATTTACTTGCCGATGTCTTGAACAATTGTCCTAGCCAGCTGTGTTATGTTGCATAACATTACAGCTGTCCTCTCTCTTCACCTTTAAATGGTAACAAAATCATCCTTTTATACTTTTTTTTTTTTCCCAGATGCCATCTTATTTACAACAGCTTACAACATCTAATTCAGTTTGAAATTAATTTATGAACTATTTTTGGAACTACCAGCAAGCAGGAAAAAGTTACATACAGAGCTTGCTTGAAGACTAATCTAGTTCTCGTTTGTTGAGCTGCATGGATTCAGCCTATGAGACTTTCTTTACAACATATGTTTTTTAGTCCTTCAATAATTCTTGCAATTCTTTCCTGTATCAGTTTCCAATTCTCCTTGAGTATCTTGAATTGCAAGGCTATTTATAAGTGAAAAGAGTTTAAAAGTGGAAAGCATTTTCTTTTGAATTTTCCTTTTTGTAAGATGAATGGGAGAAGAATACAAAATGAGTGTTTTACCAAAAAATACCAGTTTGAATCATCTCAACAAGGCTTCAAAATTTTCCATTCCCAAAGCTTAAATATTACTGCAGAGGACTGTAGATTGCTAAACAATTTTCTATACTTTTTTTTTTTTGAAAACAGAAAAACATATTACCATAGGCCAAAATACCCCAAACCCTGTCTACCCCATGCTATGAGACCAAGGAAAGATAGATAAGAATCAGAATACAGCATTCATTTTAGAAGAATTCATTCATATCAAGGAAAGACCATCAAGACCAGGAGTTAATCTAGATAGCAGAACGCTACATTTGTGCAGAGGCATGCTGCTTCCCCACAAGTCTCTTGCCTGATCTGATTTTGACTGAAGATCCTCACTAATGCATTACTTTGCCCAACTGCCAACCATTTGTACTGGGATTCAGCTCCAGAGGCATGAGTTTCTACTACTTGGTTCAAAAGGTAATTCCTAGGAAGCTGGTTTCTTTTGGCTTTAATTCTCATAGCTCCTCAGAACACTTTCCTAGGTGGGCAGTGGCCCTGGAGGAGTAAGCTGGACTTTTACTGCAGATCTTTCTTAGGGACAGTATTCTGCAGGGAAAATACTGTAGTTAGTGACTATACAGGCTTCTGTGCTTGAAACACAGCAAACAGGTTTCTAGCACTTCATTATACCAAAATAAGGTATGTTGTTAGCCATTGTATCAGCCCAGCTCTTCACTTGTATTCTCAGTAGGTCTCCGGTGATGCATCATTCTGCCCCTCTGCACTGAATTCTTTGAAAGAGATACAGAGCTATGGTGAGAAGCTAACAACCTGCCATCATTTACCTTCCTACATCCATTAGTCTTTTTAAATCTGATTTTATTTCCGCTGTCAGGCAGCATGGAGGGCATGCCACGGAGCCACATAATCATGCAACTGCATAATCAACATGCAAGTTGAGTCATAAAGATTCATTTGGTTTTCAGGTATGAATAATGGAGCAGTAAAAGCCAGATGACTGAACTCAGTGCTTTTGTGGGGCATTTGAATGGTTTGCTTAATGGATCGTTGCTTTAGATCTCAGCTAGCAGTGGCTGGCTGCTGCTTACTAGAGGATCTTCAGCTCAATAGGGAGATAGTTAATTTTGTGGCCTTGGTATTTTGAAATGCTTTGGGGAAAAAAAAAAAAAAAAAAAAAGAAAAAAAATTCCTATGTTGCAAAGTGTTTTATCATAATTCTACCTCTCTTCCAGATTTGTGATCTTCTGTGATATATGGTAAATGCCCCAAATATCCATCCTTCCCCAAGTATGTCCTCATGGCCCTATTCTAGGTTAAAACATTTCATGGGTCAAATTTACAAGAGTTCTCCCCACCCCACCTCCCCTTTTTTTTCTTCCAAATTCTTCTTTGTTGTTGATCTGTTTTCTGTGTCACTGTATACATGATACATGTCAACAATATTGGGAAGAATAAAGCACGGATACTAAACAATCTTGGTGATACAATGATTATTTTGCACCACAATGATTAAATGTTTTCTCCAGAGTTTAGAAATGTTATTCATGTTTTCTTTTTCTGTTTTGGGACTCTACTTAAGGATTTGGGGGCTTTTTCAGATTATTTTTAAATGCAGGCTGCCTGAAATCCCTCTGTAGCCTATCTTGGGCTATTAGCTCATGAAACACAGACTTTGGTAAAAGCTGAGTAGATTAATGAAACTGTGAACAAGTGTACATTTTCTACTTGTTTAAGAGTTTTTTTTCCCCTCTAGTTATTTATGTACTGTGACAATAAATGCACTTGCCAAGTAATACATTTGATTTAGTGTTTTGTTGTTGTTGTTTTTATTATTAATAAAAGAGGTAGGTAACAGGAAAGGCAGTGAATGGATCTTGGGGAAGAGGAAGCAGCTGGGGATGCCAGTGGCTGTGGGATTTGTTGTAGCTGAAAAATAAGATTTTAACGTCTCTGTTGTGAACGCTATTTTTAATGTTCTGGAGAGGAAGCAGATGGAAAGAGACTGACGGTTCTATGCAACATGGAGAGATAAAGAATGAACCCTTTTAAAGCAATATGTAATCCTTACTAGTAAATCTCTCTTCTGTAATGGTCTCACTGTGATGATCATATGGACATAAGGGCAGCCTCTGGCTGTCCTCCGTGCAACTCCTGAGCTCCTTGCTGCATGTATGATCAAAGAAAATTTTGGCATGTGTTTTTGAGTACTTGCTAAGGTGCATTTTTAAGTGTTTTGTGCACAACTATCAACTCTATCACGTGGTTTCACAGTCCTGGCACTTGTAAAAGTGCAGTTCTCAGTCACCATTGCCCTGCTGATGGAGAAAGGCACCTCTCAATTCTCTGCTGATGGTTTAATGGTGGTAGTCTGATCCAAGGCAGTGGATTGTGAAATATAAAACCAAGCTGATTTGAAAGGATTTAGAGGACTGCCAAAATCAGACTGCTTATAAATCTTTTAGCTTAAAGCAAGCAAACTCATCCTGAATTGGAGTTGCCTCATTTCCTAAACCGATTACTTGCTCTAACCAAGAACATAAAATCTTTTTGGCTTTGTTTCCATAGATGATTATTTGAGGTGAACTATCTGGAATAGCATTTCATAGAGACAAGATATGGGTAAGATCCAGATCCACAGCTAATTACGATGTGTGAGAAGTCGTTCCACAGTGAGAATCACAGCTGGGGTAGCTGGGAGCACGTGCAGTTCTTTTGGCGACATCATGATTTCCCACTCAAATAGAACTTTCCTGCAGTAAATGAGCCTGAGGGATTAGCCTGGTCTGGATCGGGATATGAATCCTCTTTAAAAAAAAACACACACGAGCATCAGAGCATTCATCACACTTCATCCCTCAGCATTGCAATTTGGTGTCTTGTGTCTAGGGTATTTTCTGGAAGAACAAAATGAAAGTTCTTCTCTGCTAATGGAAATGACATAGGGTGATTATTCTATAACTGAAAACAAAGACTGAAACAGGTTTCAATGGAATCTCTCAAAGACCATTTTCTGGCATATCCAATTCATTATAATAAACGTCTTGCTTCAAGTTGCTTGTAAAGTCTGTGGCAGAACAAGTGAATATGAGATAATCTTTCAGCCTTACTCTTCAGGATGTCTTCAAAATTGCACTATTATTCCTCAGTCATTTCTAATGTCTGTTTCTCTGACCTGTAATATAGACAATGTATTTATTGCTCAATTATTCATATGGCTTGAAATGGTACTGAGCCTTTCTTTGTAAAGGCATAGAATAGAAAAGTAGTCCAAACATTCCAAGGAGACAGATTTGGACTGCTTTGAAAATTAGGTATATAACCTTTTTCTCAGAAAATGTATATGCCCATTTAGAAAGCAACTCTACCTAAACTTTATCTTATGTTAATCAGTTGTATCTTATTGTCTCTGACACAAAAGATAGCTGAATTCAGATTAACTTCTCAGAAATATATTCCATAGCTTCTCTTCACATTTTGGTTCTTCAGTCCACTGGTAAGTTGGTAAATGTTATGTACTCACAGTGCTTACAATACAACCTGACAGTAATCCTATTGAAGTAAAACTGAACCTCTTTTCAAGGATTCATAAAAACTAATACTAAAAGAGTTTGTTGCTGAAACTGAAATTGCCAGACCCATTCCAGCCTGAAGTGCTTTTTATGTGCTTTAGAGAAAAACAGAACAGAACACCCCCAATACACCTTAAATACAGGAAGAAGCCGAGGAAGGTTGTGTCTATGCTATGGTTTATTGGCATCATCAGGGAGTGGTTTAAGTCCTTCCCCCAGGTGTTGTAGACTAGCCTGTGACCATAGCATCCTGACTTTATGTGTTCCACAGTGGCTCGCCTGCTCTGTACCATGGCTCAATGGCAGCATGAGCTGTTTTTTCTTCTGGAAGGTCTCTGGTGCTCCCTATGCTCCTAGGTCATTTGTCTATGTGGCTATGTCTGCTAGCGATCAGATTTTTTGGGGTAAAATCCCTGGTGCTAAGGATGCATTGCCTAAGTTCTGTGTGTTTCAAGGTATTTCTAGCTCTGATCTGCTCTTTTGGCCCAAGTGCCCCTTAGCATCTGGAACATGGTAGGTGCATTCCTGGTTCAGATGTTGTGGGACTTGTCCATGGTGGGAACAGGGAAGTATGACTGGGAAATTTGCTTTGGAAACACATTCTTGATCCACAGCAAAACTCTAACGTAGACACATCTTACACTATCCACTCTAGGTAAGAGGCTATGCATGCTGCTCAGCCACAGTATATCGCTGGCACAGCAGCAGGCATCAACCTGCTAAAATTACCTATGCCTGGTAGGCATGCCCGTGGTCTGCAATTACCATGCCCAGAGCTCTTACTTCTGCTGAAGGAGCATACAATCTCCTGAGAACTCATTCTGTTTAGAGGAAGGTTTTCTATTCCTTCTAGAGACGTTTACCATTGTCCTCTGCAGGGTTTGGAAATCCTTCACTTGCACTGGTCAGTGAGGAATCAATTGAAAGTAAAGAGGATGTAGGTCTGTTTGTGGCCTAAGCCTGCGATGCCACATTTCACTTTTAGTGTTGTTTGGTCCATAACACTTACATAGCTGATGTTAATTAGTTCAGGTGGTGTTATCACAGGTCTCTCAATTGAAAAGGAGAATACATCCTTTTACGCTGCTTTCCTAATATACTTACAGTTGTGTTAACTAATAATTATCATTTTGTCATTTTCCAGGCCCTATGAACCACATTGAATGCTGTGAATATCTGTAGCAACAGCTTCCATTACCAATTGACTTTTATACCTCCGCCTTTTTTCCCTGAAAATGCACTGGCACGCTTCTTCCTTTACACAAATCCATGCCCTTTGTTATCATTTGGCTCTACCAGGAAACCAAGAGGCTCATGCACTTGCTTTGAGAGGGTTCTATCTTCTCGGTGTTGACATGCAGTGTGTTTTCTGTCCTCTCGCCAAGGATAAGGATGCTGTGGGACTGCATTCATGCCAGCCATGCAAAGTGCTTAAAATCATTGTGAAGGAAACAGCTGTGAGCTGTGGTGCACACCTATGAATCCTTCATTGGAGAGGTCTTCGGCAGGCCCAGTCTTGTCCCAGTCTGTCTCTATCCAAACATCCACTGCAATGGGTTCCCCAGGGCAGTGGGCATGGCACTGAGCCTGCCAGAGTTCAAAAAACATTTGGACAACACTCTCAGACACACGGTCTGATTTTGGGATGGTCCTGTGTGGAGCCAGGAGATGGACTCTATGATCCTTGTGTTTCGCTTCCAACTCAGGATATTCTGTAATTCTCTGATTCTCTGATCCCTGCCTCCTAGCCCAATTACAGATTCCACTCACCTGGCCTGTTGCTGTTTCCCTGCCTAAAGCACTGATATTTTCTCTGTAATGAAAGCATGTTATACACACAAAAATGTCCTATAGTGTATGAAGACTCAATCTCTTTTGCTGCTAACAAGTAACTCACCACTCAGCTGTATAAATAAATAATAATATATATTTAAAACAAAGTGTAGGCAGTATGTTCCCCATGTAGGAGAAATTGCTCCTTATTCAGACCATATAATCCTCATAAAGCTCATCCTTGTTCTTCTCCAGGGCTAGGAAAAAAATCTTGAAAAACTCTCTGGTACGTATGCTGGAAGGCTGTTCTTTAGCCACTATCAAACCTCTACAGAGGATATTCCTCCTCACTACTGCCTCCCCTCTAGGGAGATTAAAAATATTCCTTCCTTGTATTGTAGATGAGATGACCTAATGACTACAAATAAACCTACTTCTGTTTGGAGAGCGAGTGGATGGCAGCACCCTGCGTTCGGTTTAGGGGCTCTCTCTGTTTTGTTAGTAAACTAGAGACAAGAATCTGAAGTGAATTCTCCCCTACCTATGGGAAATGGCTGTTAAGTTGGGGGAGTTGGTCTGTGTCTACTGTGAGAAGGGTTCAATGTTGTTAATGGTTCATCCCTGGATTTGTTGTTGTTATTCTGACTTTATCCTACTATAAAACCAGCAAGCTAAGCCAAGGCTTACTTCATTTCTCTCTGGAAGTGTTGTCTGCAAACATTAATACTTGATATCAGAGCATGGAGGCCTTCTTGTCTTAGCAGCCTGAGGATAGGGCAGGGGGATGGAATTGGGACAGTAACTGGGGCTTCTCAGCAGCCCCCCTGCTACCAAGCCCTAGCCACAAAAACCCAATACACTCCCTTACTGGAAGATGTTTGTTTCTGGATGCCCACCGTTTAGGTGCCAACAGCTGCTTACTCTCCCATATGATCTGTCCTTTATGTGTAACCTATGTTGACATTTCCTCCTGCCCCAAGCGAGCACAATCAAAACCAAACATGCAGTAGGGCTTAGTTCCTGCATTTTTTCCTACCATAAAGGGTCTGGGGATGAACTGTTTATGACTGAGGCAGAACGAGGGGTGATGCAGTGGTATTTAAGGACTTCTCTCTATAGCCTTAGCACTCTCAGAGTGAGCCCTCATAGAATATAGAAGATCTAGGATTTCCCAAACCCAAGGGGAACTACCATGGAGATGTGCATTATGGTTACTTTGGGATGCCAAAGAGCTGCAAACATGAGAATCTGCAATTTCTGCCCTTGTCTTGATTGAAGATTTTTTTTTGGAACTGAGTGGGGTGAACAAAAAGCCAGTGAAATAGTGCATACATCCTGTCAAGAATTTTATGGGGGATAATATGGCAGAACAAAAGCTGTAGACATGTGAAGAAAATGAAAAGGGCAGGTTTCCTGCTGGAGTTTTCTGAATTCAAGCCTTGTGAAGCAGGTCTATATCTCTACTACAGGACATGATTGCATGTCCTGAATTTTGCTGTGCTTTCATAACTCCCAATGTGAAGCACGCTGTTTTAAAAAAATAAGCTGTGACCCCAATTTCTTTACTTTTTTTTTTTTAAATAAAAACGCTATTAAAAAAAAAAAAGAATTATATTGCTCTTTTCAGTCTTTGGTGTTTAATTGCTTTATATAAATCCACCATTTTAGTTTATTTAACTTTGTTCTTCAGTGGCAAATAACCAGTTAGATCAATGGGATTTAGCAATTGCACTGTTTTCTCCCTGATAGAAACATTCAAGGACATTGCTAAAATAAGCATCCTCTTCCTGCAAGGCTGTGAATATGGACTGCAAAAATGCAGCTCTAAGGGAAGTGTAATAAGTTACAGGAAATCACTTCAGCTGTAGTTGTTGACAAGCAGTTGGTAATGATGTCATCTTTCTAAAACATGGATTAGGTCCCAAGAATAAAGGTAGTCATTTTCTTTGCTCCACCATCCTATACTTGAATGAGATGATCTTCATTTAGCTATTGGGCTGAGCAGTTAGGGATAGGAAGGCAGGGTTGTCTGAGCTTTCGTCTGGGGCAGCTACTCTCATTTTGGAAAAAAAAGCATGTGCATTCATATGCATTTTTTCCTCAAGTGATAAAATCAATGATAAAACACATACATTTAACACTGTGTTTCTTTTACCAATACAGCTAATAAAACTGTGCTTTTGCAGGTCCTTATTCCATTCATTTTCCCAGTTAATTTAATGAAATCGCCTGATAATATGAGTGACTTGTCAGTATTTGATTTGGGCTGTTAGAATTCTTATTTACTGTGTAAGAATAGTAGAGAGAGAGAGGGAGGGAGCAAAAATTACTCTATTGTCCTGATAAAGGAAGTCCAGGGTCTGTTCAATAGAGGTACTCAGGATCCTACTTTTTAGAAAACAATTATAATGATTTTAGCAGTTGAAAACCTTTTCCTTTCAAGTGCCATAACTCAAGCTAAAGGTACTGGTTTCAAGTGAAACTTGTAACCCAGAGACAATTTAAGTGGCTACTTTAGCAGCCAATGACATTTTTTGTAATAGAAGGATTTGCAATTCTAACCTATATTACAATTTTCAGTGAGTTTTCTTACTTTTTCTGCTCGTTTGTTTAAATGTGTTGATGACTACACACTAGACTCCTAATAGAAGAGATTAAATTTCAGTGCTAAAGAATCTCATGTTTTTTCTTGTTTACTTTTCTTTCAACTGATATATATATATATATATATATATTTTTCTTTCTGAAAAGTGATGTTCATATGTACTTTGACAATAAGTACATATAAGAGGAGGCAGTAAGAGGAGGGATTGTCCTCATTGCGTTAATAATCTTCAGCCATGTTTTTACATTGTGCTTTTCGCCTCAGGTATTTTAGCTTACTGCAAGTATTCCATCAAGATTCATAGGAATGGCATCCTTAAATTCTTTATAAATAAATGTTACAAGTTTTTTGTTACATAATTCATTTATATTTTCAAAGTGCTTTATTAAAAAAAAAAAAAAAAGTTATTCCCTTTCTATGAGTGAGAAACTGAAGACTGAAAAGTGTCACTAGGCCGACATATCACTGTTAAAATCAGAAAGATTGTCCTGTTTGAATGTATCCTATACCATCCATATAGGTGGTATGTGTACCTACCATATAGGACAAGTCCAGCACCCACAGACAAAAATAATATGTTCAAATATTAAGCACTGTCACTATACTACTCTAAAGACAAAAATCCTGTTGATTATTGAAAATTTGCAGACAAAAAGCCAAAACCTGAGGTTCCCTGTATCTGCGTGATTCCCTCTTTAGGATGAGTTACATTTGTCTTTCGTATGTCAGATACTGCAATTCAAGATGTCTGTCTTGTCATGTCAAATATGGTCAGATCTCAGTATGTGTAATATTATTTCCTTTCTGTCTTGAAAAGTAGTAGACATTGAAGCTCTGTCTTTGTTCTGCCTAGCACAAGGACCCTCATGGTTCCTGCATGTCTGACACCAGCTCTATTCTTCTTGTTCAATAAGGTACATTGGCTCTCTGTTGAAAGTAAATGAAGATTTACTTTTTTAGAAACTGCAGGAATGAAAGAGAGGAAGAATTTTCTAGGGTTACACTGTTTAAGTCTTAGTGGAATAATGAGTGTCCAGTGAAAGCCGCTGTGTGCTGATGGATCTGAGTTGTACTTGCTATTAATGTAGGGTGCTTTCGGTTAAGTCACCAAGACTGATTTAACATGTGGTATTTAGGATCCAATAATCCCCCACCTCACCCCCCACCCTTCCCCCCCTCTGAATATACTCAGCCAAAGAAATGTTAGGTTCAACCTAATCTAGATACAATGAAAGTTGATGTAAATACATGTGCTCTTCACTGCCAGGCATCCTTTCTTCTTCCAGGTAGGCTTCCTTACAATTCTGTCTTGAAAATATTACATAGCCGTTTTCAGATGAGTTCAAGGGGATATTGCATTATTTAGTTATCACAGCTGAAGTCTAGAAAGAATAATTTCCAGCAACATATTTATGTTGCTTGAACAATGCAAGCTGGTACATCGTCTGAATGCTCCTTCTGTAAAGATAACACTGCCTTGAAAGCAATAAGAAACCGCTTATCTGTTCAGAGAGGAATATTTTTGTTTGTTTGTTTGCTTGTTTTCCATCTCAAGAGCAATAAAACCCCAAAACCTTTTAAAATGTTGCAAAACTTTCAGAAAAGGGGATTCTAAATAAAGGACCTCAAAACTGCATTAATTACAATTGAGCTCCACGAGCTGTTACATTTTTTAAAGCTGAGTATATTAAATTGCAGTTTGAGAACTTTTTGATGCTTTTCAGTCTGAGATAGTGCACAGACAGTTCCCTTAACAGCTCAGGGAAACTGCTGCAAGCTATAAAGAAAATACCTGATGAGCATCCAAATTTTGTGTGTACTTCCTAAGTTTGCTGTGTATAATAAGCTTGACAGTCTTTTTGGGCTACATTGTGTAGCAATAAGGGAGGTGAGAGGATGAATGAGGAAAGAGGCTTCCAAGATCTTTCTGAAGTGTGCATTTTCTTTTATTTTCTGAAGTTGAAAGTAAAGGTGAAAATAAATAATGATTAAATCATTACATAATAATATTGGTAATATACAAGTTCAGCGGTTGCACCACAAAACAAAACAAAGCAAACAAACAAACAAAACCAGACATAGAGACACACCCTTGTTCTCCAATAAACAACTTTAAGGCCTGTTGTTATACCTACTAACATTATTCAGAAGACTTGAATTGACTTTGGTATACTTTGAATGTAACACTTAAAAACAGTAATTCAGAGGTCATGAAACCCTTTTCTTTTAAGAAATAAGTACAGAATCGACGTTTGAAACATTTATACATGTGGCCAGAGACTTAAATATCCCTCACCATTTGATTTGCTTCTGGAAGTAGGGAGAGACAAAGTCATTACAGGAATGATTTGCCTTTTGCCTAGTATTTTTGCCATTTGCCTAGTGTTTAAGCTCAATCATCAACATATTTGGAAATATGATATAAGTGACCTTTGGAAAACATGAACAACTACTAGAATATGCAAGTTTAAAGACATACCTCAATGTTATAGGAAAGATGGAAATTTCGTCAGTAGCCAAGAGACACATTTTCCATTTAAAGCTTAACATTTTAAGGAGGGCAAATTGTCTGTTGGAGTGGAGACAGATTTTATGGCTACACTGACTGGTATGTTCTTGCTGGTTTACTTCATTTTACCCATACGGAGCAAGCATATATATATATTTTATTTTTTTTTTCTTTTTTTTTTTTTTTTTTCAACTGAGTTTATGACTGCTTTTCATCTTGGGGGTAGTATAAAGCAGGTAGGGTATGTTAATGAATCTGGGCCTAGACTTTAACAAAGTAAAAGTAAATACTCTAGACAAATATTTGACATGCCTGGCAATGAGAAATAGGAGACATAAAACAAGTTTTAAAGTTAACATCTTTTTCTTTGTGCAGCTGATCGCTTGCTTTTTTTTTTTTTTTTTTTTTTTAATCTAGATTTGCAGTTGCTTATGTCTGTGGGTGAGGGAAAAAAAAAAGATCAAGTGCTCTTGAGAGTATTCTAAATCAGACATTCCTGAAAATTGGCATACTTACCAATTTTGACATTTCAGGCTTTTATGAATGCTTCTCCTTTGTACTTTCTCCAATCGATATTTTATTTCACAACAACCACAAATGTGTGGCATAAGCAAGATAGCACTACTTCTGCACCACTGAGTGCAACAAACGAAAATTTTTTTTCCTCTTCTCTTATTTGCTGTAATTCTTCATGACAGACTTCCTTTCTGCTTTGAGTACTCCAGACACGTTTAGAACAAAGGGTATTTTAAAACGTTCTTCAAGGCAGCACTGTGGAATATGGAGCTGCTCTCTTTGCTGGGGTTAGAGACATGGCACCGAAAATTAGTGTAAGAATTACAAGAACTGGATGTTGCCCTGTAGGTCTAACCACACTGCTCTTCTCAATGCTCCTGGAAAAACACTGGCCATTGCAATAAGCCAAACAAACATTTCCATGACATAGGTGACGTTATAGAGGAAATATTTGCTGCCCTCTTCCTCTATTTTGTGGAGGGGGAGTCTGGTGGACTAGTGGGTGGGATCCAGCCCTCTCTTCACTTCCGGGCTTTTTTTTAAATGGAGAGACCCCAACACACAGAGCTGCTGTAACAGGACAACAGGCTGCCTTTGACCCTGCTGGGTCCCCACTTGGGCATGTCAGGGCTTTGAGCATGGGGGTGCATTGCCAGCACCCAGGGCCGTGGGTCTGCACTGCCCCCTCCTTCTGGGCTCCTCCAAGCTGGACTGGACACAACAGAGAGCCTACTTTCCTGCCGCTCTGTCAGCAGTTCTTACAGCCGATTATCCATAGACAATCCCATTATTGTTAGAATTTAGTTTGAATTACAGGAAGCTAGTGTGGCTGCTCTAGATGAATAACAGCATGGACAGCATCACAGTTACCAGGAACAAGCACCAAGGAGACTTTTGGCACAGTACCTTTCCTTGGCAATGTAGAATTGGTTACAGACCACATGTAGAAAGCTTGGAGTGGAAAGTTTGGACGTTCCCACCTAGAAAGGCAAACCCATGCTGAAACGAAAAAGTCATTCCACAATCCTAACTAACGCAGGTAGCGAAGGCTAGTGAGTCGTTATATTTCAGTTTGCTCTCTATTTAAATGCAGCTGTGATGCTGACAGCTTGCTTCCTGGGATGGTGTGTACCACCGTGCAGAATTACTGGTGGATATCGTAGCAAGGGATTAAAATTACAAATTGAAACTTTATGCTCATTATTGTGGGTTTTGAAATACAAGTTGCTCACTCAGGTAATCTGGTCTGGTTGCATTAAAGTAATTGCACATTTATTGGGTCCTGTAGTCTGAGAATTTGGCTGAAAATCCTTTATCATGCTGAGTCTTGCAGTACAATATTGTCCATGTGTTGTCATTTAAAATAACATGCAGTGAAAGGAAGACAATGGAGGGGCATTGTCACTGAGTCATGAATAAACAGTCGAAAATAATACAATCTATAGTGGTCTTAATTATTCTTGGTTTCCTGCCTGCCAGAAATCTTTTTTGGCACATGATTTTCTTGGTTTTGCAGTATCTATCAGAGCTGGCGCTGGGGTGGTTTAAGCATAAAACACTGAAGTGCTTTTTACAAGCTCATTTGTAATATCCCTTCACTGCCCTCCCTGTTTTGGGAGGAGGACCTCTTCCTGCCTTTCAGAAATGATGCTGCAAAATATGACAACTAAAATCTACTTCTGTAGCCATTGTATCAAGTGAAAAATACAGCCTCTCCAAAGACACGGAGGAATTAACACTTTAAAGCATATAGCCAGATTATGATTTAGTGAATTAGTCACAAACCCAAGGGCTGGGTATTTTTACAGAATAGCAATGAGTCAGGTTGGCAGAGGCAGACCAGAAAGTGCCCTTCCACACATCCACACGTAGCCAGCGTGGCAGCAACACCAGCAGGAGATGCCACCAGCAGCCCAGCTGGGCAGTGACCCAGGTGGAGATGCCACAGCAGCCACCGAGGTTTTTGCATTCAACATGCTTCACTTTGCATTGGCACTGCCATAGCAGAGTCCTGTCACCTTGCTCAGCAGGCACACGGTGACGCAGCAGCATGCCTGTTTGCTCTAGCAGCACAAGTTCTTTAAAAAGTCCCTGAAATTTCTTGCTTTTACCTGAAAACTGCAGGAAATAAAATATATGAATGGGATATACAAACATCCACTCAGGATTCTGTGTGTGTTAGGAAAGCATATTTTAAAATGTCTTTTTCTCCAGATTTCTAAATGTTAAGGTACAAAAAGTTTCAGTTAGCTTTAAATGTCTTTGGGGAGTCCTCTCTGTCCTAGGGTTTTTATGATTCAGCATGCAATTTTATACAAAAGTGTTCTTGAAGCATTTCGAAAGCTTCCCTGTGAATTATTTCTGGCCTTCTGGTACTTTATGAAGCATCATATTTTGCAATTGAAATATTTTTAGCAAGATTTTAACACGTCTGATTTTCCAAAATCAGAGAGAGCCTCTCTTGAAACAGATGGAAAATGTGATAAACAGCTGAAGGGGAGGCTGGAAATAAAATGGACAATTCCGAGTGATATTCTGATATTCTGTGTTGGACCCCCTTCCTCATCTCCTTTGTACTCAGACTCTTTCTGAACAGAAAACTTAAAGCCTTTTTTTTTTTTTTTTCTTTGGGTGGGGGGAGGTGTGAAATGGTGACTGAGGAAGGGAGGGATCATGCTTTGGGACTTACGTTTGAGGAATTCATCTTCAGCAGTAGAAGGCAGCAAGAAAAATCTCTCCCGACTTGGTTATTTCATAATTTGGCATTATTATACATTTCTTTCATCTTCCTCTAAAATATTAACTACTGCTGCCAGAGTGCTGGCAGCATGCTTCTGTGCATGACTTTCTTTGGTTTTTCCCCTACTTACAGCTGCTTTCAGATGTATTTAATGACAGTAATTTGCTGAAATAAACTCACTGAGTTTGTCCAGAAAGAGACAAAAATAGCATTCTAGATTTTTTTTTTTCTTTCTACTTTTTTCTGTACCCCCAAAACAAGAATCCAGGTGTGAATCTGAGCCCAGGGAGAAACACAGACTAGCCTCCCTCCCCAAGCAGCTGCCACAGCAGTGAGCTCTTGCATGTACACCAGATCCTTGTCCTGCTTTTTAAATATTATTATTATTATTTTGTGAAAAAAAAAAAAAAAAAGGATTTCTGCCTGTTGTACGCGTTTGTTCTCTCAACATCTGTGCTGAGCAGTGTGATCAGTGACAGAGCCCTAGGGCCAGGGTGCAAGGCAGTGCCCACCAGAGGGGGAGCGCTGGGAAGATTGGAAGAGTTGGCTCTTCAGCCTTTCCCAGAGATGCATTAGGATTAAAATTCAAGCCCCATCACGTCTTTCTCATGGCGTGCAACCTGTTTTTCCTCCCGCTGGAGCTGATCAAAGCAGGATCAGTCCTGACCATGATAATTATTTCCCAGCGATGGAAATGGGCACAGTGGGACAGTACTCTTGCAACAAAGATTGTAACGCGTGAAGACGGCGATATTTTTGGTTGCTCAGTGACTGCTCTAGTCCGCAGACCCCCCCAGAGGCTGGGGCTATCCGTCATGCTCTATCACTGCAGACAGCTGGTGCACAGCAGGCACTGGCTTTGTTGCTGCGGGCTTTTGTGTTGCTTTAAGATTTTTGTAATTAAATATGAAGCAGCAGTTCGGGATAATACAAACCCAACCGGATGTATTTTTCAGTACATCAGCACGGTTCCATTGGCTTAATTTATAATAGTTAGCCCACTGGTGTGCTGGGATCCTTGCTGGTCATGCTGATTGGGATTGCTGCACTGTGCTTGTACACTCATCTCTGTGGAATCTCTTGGGTTTTGCTTTGTGCTTAGACTGTATAACTTCCTCAAGGTGATGGTGCATCTTGTTGTATAGTTTCAAAGTGCTCTCAGTCCTGTTCTTTGCAGTATTTCTTGATGGTATGATAAACTGAGTAATAATAATAATAATAAAAAATAATAATAAATAATAATAATAATAAGCATCAAAGCTGTAGGGTAAATTGCAAGCTGGAGAGGAGTGATTTAGTGACTAAAGCCTGGCTGGGGAGTTATGAGGTGAGGGGTTGCCTTCTGTGATCTCAGTCCTTAGGACTGATTTGCTCCATACAGAGGTAAAGATTTCATGATGTGTGTCTCAGATGCTCCTGCCAGTTTGAACAGGTGTGGCAGAAATTTGCCCTAAAAATACCTTCTGTTTTCTCTCCTCTACTTCAGAAGTGGTTTCATTTTAGTGAGTATGTAAATGTATATCCAAGAAACAGCTATGAGGCAAAATTATCTAATGTTTGTTGCTGTGGGTGGGTCAAGGATTCTTACTGGCATAATCATAGAAGTTTGTGTGATGAGTAAAAATCGTGGTGTTCATAAGACTGAGCTTTGCATAGGTCTGATCTGTTTAACAGATTGTAGTATTTTCATCTGCAGGCCTTATATATTTATATATATGTATATATATAAAGGATATAGGATATATATATATATAATAAATATATATAGGATAAAATTTGTCCTAAGGATTTTCAGAATTAGTTTACTTTGAAGTATGTTTTCATTGTCTTGAGCAGGGGAGGAAGGGCTGCAGAGAGAGGCATGTGGTCTGTTCTACATTTTGTGGTTAGTTACGCTATTTTTATAAATTTTTATCAGAAAGTTTAAGACAGTCGACTATTCTTATACCTAGCCCATATTTCATCACCCATGTTATGCTGCTCTCCTTACTGTGGCAAAGCATGAAGGGGTCTAAGCACTGTGTAAGTCTCCCTCCCCAAGGCTCCCCCTCTCTCCTTATCATCACTTATCCCATATTGCAACAGTCAGCCACTGTCAGGGAAAGACCTAAGTTACATGCAGGCATTTGTGTCACCGGGCCAAATTCACATCTGCTGCAAGTTTGATGACATCAGGAATGAATCGAAAGGCAGTGTTTTCTATACTCCTCCAGCCGGGGTCACATAGCTGCACAGAGCCCGTCTGTCCATATGGTTTTAACTTTGCTCACAAGACAGGCGCATGACAGAGCCAGTATTGCAGCTGAGCATAACAGTGAGGATGCTGGATGCTTCTCGTTAGTGGCTGGGGTTACACCACCATGCAGAGTATGTGACTGAGATCTGTGTCCTCGCTTTTCCACTGCTGAGCACTTTGGTCAGGACCAGCCACACTTCTTGCTGGAGCACCCTTCTCCTGCTCTCCCTGGAGCTGGCTCCAGAGGGAGAGCATCCCTGTACCACCAGACCCATGTTCCCTTAGTCTGTTTGGACTGTAAGGAAGGTAAACAGGTGCAGGATGATTCTGCCCATTTATTAGATTGGCATCTTGATTGACATCTGTGGATTTCATTGTAAGATCTCAATATGCTGGTTTTATGCTGTAATAGTTTATAGGACAGGCCGGAGAGGTGGGAATAAAGGTTAAGATCCATGAGTGTGTCCAGCCAGGACATGGTGCAGATGGATACTAGTGAAAAGTCTAAAACCAATCTGTCACCCCGTGAAAGGATCTGGACTTTTACACATGGTTTTAATGGATCAAGGAGTCCCCTTTTGTGTTATTTTTTTTTTCCTGTATCTGCAGCTTTTAAAGAAATAAGCAGGAACATTAACACTCTTAAATGCTTTTAACATATATATATATATATTTTTTTTTTCACAGAATCACAGGCTGGCTGAGGCTGGCAGGGCCCTCTGGAAGCCATCTGGTCCAACCCCTGCTCACAAAGGGCCACCCAGAGCCCTTTTCCCAAAAACATGCCCCTGGGGCTTTTGAAAATGTCCTAGGAGGGAGACTCCACAACCTCTCTGGGCAACCTGTTGGATGAGAGCTATTAGCCACTACACAAATGAACCTAATTTCTCTCTGACACTATGCAGTGAGCTTTCCCTCAGTAAAAGGGCAATAAAAGCAAGTAGCTTCTCGCCTAAACCTCCATCCCAGGTTATGCCTGGGGGCTAAAAACATCTAGCACTATTTTTTCACCATTTCTTGCTTCATATATCTTTACTTTCTTTCTAATAAACCTGAGGTACTGGGTGCTTCCACTTCATATTGAAATAAGCAGAGGAATGGGCATTTGAATTGTAGCCTGGTTTCAATTTGAAAGGAATTGTAATGAGGCTATAAAAAGGAGTGCAGTGTATGTAATGCACATGAGGCATTTTGCTAGAAGTGAGACATCGTTACTAAAGCCAGTTTGTCATTTTGATTTTTCTGAATACATTATGAAAGGATAGCATTCTCATGACATTGTGTCTGGTGGCCTTTACGTTACTTTACTGAGTGATTACTCTGGCTGCTCTTCAGGCCCCCAGATTATACAGTTTCCCATATTATTCTAAGTGTGATTCAGATTATTTTCTTCACTGAAAACAATGTACTAGATATGTAGAGTATGCATCCTGCCTTAACCCCTGAATGAGCCATGACTGTATTTTGACATGCTCAACCTGTCAATTTGTATAAGACTTTGGTCTGCTGCTTTGTGCAGCAGTTCCCTATCCAGTTTGTCACAGTCATTATAAGATGATTGGTGTGCCTCTTTTGGAAGACCTGACTTTCAGATTGTATTTTTTTATTTTATTTTTTTCCCTTTTCTTTTTCCCTTTTTTTTTTTTTTTTAATTTCTTGCCATTAAACAATTATTTGCAAATTTAAAATACAGTTGTTTTTCACTATGGAAAAAAGGAATAATCCATGGTTAATCTTTGAAACTAATTTATCATGATAGCGTTTAGAAGAAAGAAATGTTGAAGAAACGTTTGAATGATTATAAAAACAGATTTTAGATGACAGCAACCTTCCTGCTAGCTGCAGAGATGTTTTTCCTTCAGAAGATGTTCTGCAATTGTAAAGGTGTATAATTTCAGAGGATGTCACAGTTGTCATGGCAATTGCATTAATATTGCATGGGCATAAAGCATGCAATAACACCATGTCCATGCCTCCTGCCCCCAGGCTACTACAAGTTACTAATTTTTTCCTTTAAAAATGTGTTAATTTTTCCCTATGACCAATTCCCTTTTACAAAAATCAATCAAAGATTATTTTTAATTGTTCGCTCTTAATTTGCATAGATAACTTGTCAGTCTATCTGCAGAAGAAAGGGACTTGTAAAAACTTTTTAAAACTTAAACAACCAATTTTCTTGCATTGTTCCACAAACACTGTGAGAAGTAGTGGATGTGATAAAAGCTGCAACATAGATTTAGGACGTGATTATTCTCCCTGTTATCTGCTACATTTATGTCTTTTTCTCCTTACATTTTGCTCGTTGTTGTGTCTCAGGTTGAGATTTGAGCCTGTTTAAGTCAATGGAATGGTGGCTACAGGTAATCAGGGCTTTATCTCCATGTTATCTTTAAGTATAGATGAAAAGAGCCACAGGATAACAAAAATAATAGTATGAAGAACCACAGAAATTCTCAGCGGTTCAGACTGTTTTGTTATTGCCTGTGTTTTGCCAGCTGTGCTGGAGCTGAGGGAGGTTGAGGTCTGTGGGATGGAAATACCTGGATCTGTGGGGTACCTGGTCCACACTTTCTTTTCAGTTGACTTTAATGGGCTTTAATAGGATGCATAAGGATGCAAGAGGTGTTATCCATTCCGCTTCCTGCATATATGATGTCTCATGGAAAGTGGAAAACCCCGTTTTAACAGCTCATCCCCAAAAGCATGTGGCTCTGGTGTGTACACCTGCACTGCCTGCAGAGGGATGAGCCCAGCCTTGTCATGTTTTGATAAAACCAACCTTGGAGCTGCAGCTGCAGCAGCGTTCAACTCTCTGCTTTCTGAGCTCTGCTCGTGTGTGTGCCCAGCCTCCTGCCCTGCTGTCTGCACTGGCTGTCTTTGAGTTGGATGTTCATTTTAGGACTTCAAAGCCCTAAATAAAGACTGTTGAACAAACCTCTATGTTTGTTAAGTGTTTCAAGCAGATTCATCTCTCTCCTGTTTCCATATGGTAACTACTCTGGCACCTCCAGTGGCTGTAGCAGTGCTGTAGAACAGAGGCACAGGCACTTTTTAAAGATACATTTATGCTTTACACAGGGAAAGTCCTTTGTCCTCCTTGGTGGAAAAAATCCCTCAGCCAAGTTTCATGTCTGTGCCATGGTCAATGCGATACAGCCAGCATCTCAGAGGGGTTTATTAGACATGTCTTCTTCAAAATTCATAAATGTAAGGCTATTTTTCAGCATATAGCAAGCTTTGTCCCCCTGGAATATATGCATGAGCTCCTTTGCATCTTTTCCTTGAGGCCTGGTTACTTTCCTCAGAGTTTTAGTCCCACTGGTAGGGAAGGAAGTGTTGCTGGCTGGCCACCAGCACCCAAAGTCTTGAATTGCCTGAACATGTTTCCTCCTTCCCCTGTACAGACTGTGGTTTGCTATCCTTAAGGCTCTGTTTGTCCTTGGCTCATTGAGGAATTAGCAGCTGTCTGCTGATTGTCATTTTATAGTGCAGTACATTTGTACCTTATGGTACATGCAGAGGTCATCTGGAGTTTGGGATAGGTGGCTATTTGTTCGATAAAGTCATAAATACTTCAATTAGAGCTGCATCTGCAATGCATTCGATAATAAACAACAGGAGACTGTAAACAATTAACTCATATGAACTCTGTAATAACAGTCTTAGGGGGATGGCATCTTTCTTCAATCTGTGTGGAGCACTGCATCCAAAGCACACCATTAGAGACCTAGGAGTGCCCATCAGTGGAGCTGTCACATACACTAAACCAGAGGCAAAAAACCTTTGCTCAGCAAGGACTGTGGTACTCAGGAACGTGCACAAGCTGTGCTCCAGATCATTTCCTCAGGATTAAAATTCAGCTTTGCAGCCTTCTTTTTCAGCACCTGAAACATTTCAGCCACTTTGATTTTCTGTTCTCTTTCTGCTTAAAGTAAATCAAGTTTATTTTCCAGCACTTGCTTATGATTTGCAATTAATAGGTGGAGAAGGGCCAATAATTCATTTGATGGAGAAGATCTGTTCTGCTGAGATGTTTGTGAGGAAATGAAAAACATGAACTGCAATAAATTTGCATATTAGAGAGGTATTAAATATTCTGTTTTAAATTAGGATTCTTCATTATAGATATATATATTTTTTTTTCTTGAGAGATTTATATCTTGTATTTCTAGGATGAAAAAAGAGATCCATTAAGTTTAGCCAAGAGTTTTTAATTGGTGGTACTATAAAACAAAAGGAACTAATAGGCCAACTGCACTGATTTCTGTGGCATTACCACAGATTTGCACAGATCTCCCGTTACTCTTTGCAAGGGCCATGGTTTTTTTTGATATTTAAACCCCTTTAACCGAGTGTTTTAGGGAATTTCAGGCACTATCGGAGAGGTGAAAAACATCAGAAATTAGAAGATTTAGGTGTCCCTAGAAGAGACACCATTCTGCTATGCGGAATTATGCCTAGCTGATGTCTTCCACAGGGACTGAATGCCCTGAAATGAAGCAAGAAGCATCATTGCTGTCACTGTGGTATGGACCAGGAGAACTTTCACAGTGTATGGCCAAGATATATTGAGAACTTCAATGCAAATGCTGCTCCCAAGCACATTTCCTGGAAGGCTTAAGGGCAACCACAGCCCTTTACTTCATTGTTGATTCCTCTTGATATTTCTTGCTGCTGAATGACAGACACAAACCGCAGCAAGGTCCGAGCCTGAGGGCTGCTAGAAATCCAACCCTGCCACCCGAACAGTCCTTTCTTGCACAGCACGGGCAGAGGTTGCATACTTCTGCACTTAAACAAATATGATAGTGCAGCTGTTTTGAAAGTGTGGCTTATTTCCATTCAACAGAGTTTGGTGCTGTTCATGTTTAATATTAAAAAATAAAAATATAAAAATCTCTTAGATGCTGTCAGGTGTTTTTCACTCTGAGAGGACAATAACCTTCGAGGTTAACTATTCTCAGCTGTACTCTTGGTGGCTTTTATTCCTGCTACCATCTCTGTAAGTAGTACAAGTCTGTATAAAAAATAACCATCTAATCAATACCAAGGATGCTCAGCAGAGACAATCCCACCATTTGAAAAATGAGGCAGCTACTGGATGTGGCCAGTCTCTGCACGTTAAATGGGCAGCTGACAGAAAAACCTGCCCCTTGTCATTCTCGTGATTGGTGAGTCCAAGGTCCAATTTGATTTCCCTATAATCAATAATAAACACCCTACTCACTGTCAACAGATTTAAAGCCTTGGCTAGGATTACTTTACCCTGTCCTACAGCTAAAGCTTATCTGTCCTAAACTTCCTGATCTTTCTGTGGACTCCCTACCTGGAATGTTATCCATCTACATAACTGCTTCAAAATACATCTCTGGTTGTTTGGTTGGTGAAGGGTTAATGTTGCTTTGGTTCATCTCCATGAAACCAGCATTTCCATCACAGGAGTTAGTGGCCTATGGTGCATCTGTCCATGCAGGGCTTAAGTAGTAGGGTCATGGAAACGTCACTGTGAGTGAAGTTTAAAATGAAAATAAACACAGAAACATATAAAAGTCTCTTTGCTTTTCTTTCTGTATAGTTGAAGTACAGCTGGAAAGGGACTTTTTCCTCTTTCTCATTGTATAAATGTAAACTAATGAAAAATCTGCAACAAATTCCTAAGCCTGCTGTGTATATATGAATAAATTGATTTAATTTCCTCAGAGGATCCATAGGCCCAGTGTTATTTGCTGGGGCAGCACTGCAGCAGGAGGTGACTCTGTATGACAGTATATGGAGAATTAGATATTATTTTTTTTTAACCTGATATTTTATTGCTTACTATTTTGAATAGTGTTTCCCACACTAAGACTCTGGATCAAGGCAGTCTGCAGAGTTATTAGAGCTGCTGCTCGTCCACAGCCTGGACTGCATGATGGTGGATTAAACCTCGTGATTTTCATTCTTGTGCCCCATGATTCGGTGCAAGGTCTGTCACCCTTTGTACATCCTCCTGACTTGGAATGGGTTTTGCCCTGGGCCTGGCTGCTACAATACTTATCAGTCTTCCCAGGGAGACGAGACACATCATCAAACTAGTCACAGCATGAAAACCTCACTCGTATATGCTTGCTTTGGCTCTGAGAGCAGCTTGTGGAAAGGGTCAAAGTCCTCAAGTAATGGTTGAGTGAGCTGAGATGATAGGAGGATGCACATATTTTCCTTCTCAGTCCTACGCTGGTAGCCTGCTTGCAAGTAAAACCATGCGAAATCCCTCCCACAAAGTGTTTTCTGAGATAGCATTTGGGATGCCTGCTGTTCGAAGGGTGCTTGCAACGCAGACCTCTGGGAGAGGTGGGGTAGCTGAGTCTTGGTGAGAGGCACTGTGCTAGAAGTGAACAGAGGAAGCAATGTTCAGCTTTGCGCTCCAGCCAGCAGTAATCTCTTTCCCTGCTGAATACTGCATTTTTTCCTTTATAAAAACATTAATCTGCAGGGTACTGGGACGCGGTCAGATCCTGCCAAGAACAAATTGTTAAGTAGTTGCTGTGCTCGTTACTTCTTAAAGCTGTAACTGTTGGTCTTCATTTTGCAAAATAAGTATCATGGGGCAAAAATGCATTGGCTGTGACATTATAACTATTTCCCAGAAGAATTAATTCTAAACTGAGGGACTTAGAAACAAATAATTCTTAGAAGGCTGTGTTTGTTTGTTCAGCAGCTGTTGTTTATATATGAGACAGAGGAAATTTAGTTAAAATTGCATGATATGCCTTTACATTTCAAAACATGACCTGCTTTAAGGTTTCTGTTTTCATTTGGCTTTAGATCACGCCACAAAGCATCTAAACTAGAATTTCTGTCTGACAAAGAGCAATTCACAGGAATTCACCCTCTGAGGTGTCAGACTCAACCTGGGCCTTCCAGAGACAGCCCAGCAGCGACTCCCCTACTCAGACTCAACCCTGTGCCTTCTCCATGGCCTCCAATTGCTATATTCAGCACTTAAAATTCCCATCTCTGGGATTCTGTGGCTACCCAGCCTTCCTAAAGCACAACAAGGGGGAGAGAACATTTCAAACAGGACTGTGCACAAGCTGATCATCTTACTTCGAGGCACTTTCTGCAAATGCTGAAAAAGAAAGTGCCAAATTTTTTCTCAAGGGCATTTCCAGAAAGTGCCTTATTTGTTTGTTTGTTTGTTTATTTTTTCCTAGGGGGCAGGTCTAAAAACCATCACATGTACAAACAGCTTTACTCAATTCAATTGCCCACTTTCACAATTAAGAAGCTACAGTAGCACAATAGGCTTCAGTAAGAATTATGGCAATACTGAATACAATGAGATAATTAAATATATGATAATTTTACAAAGGAGAAATCTAGAAATATGCACTTTGCACCAGTTTGATGTTTAGCGGAATCAGTAAGAGTTATGGTCTTTTGTATCAAGATCACTTTTTCCTTGAACTTCACTGGCATTTTTATGCTTTGTCACAAACTAAAAATGGAAACACTGTCAAATACTATATCGTCTAATCAGAGAACTTCATTTTTTCCCCTTGTGTGGTTACTTATTAAAGCTGTTGCCATTCACTGTAATGGAAGTTTTCTCAGACTGCTTGTATTCCCTAGTTGCTCACAATTTGGGAATGTGCATGCATGTCTGTCTTCTTGTAATGACAAATAATGCTGTTGTGCTGGTGAGGGGTTTTGCAGTCATTTTAGCAGTATTTTTGCAGTAATTTGTAAGTGTTTGTAAGGCTGAGACAGAAGAGGAGATCGTAGGAAACCTAATTCTTAGAGTACCTGTCTGGAAAAAGAGGGCAGTCCTAACCTTGCCTACAAGACTTTGACCCCTTTCATGTGAACTTTCCAGTAACTCTAGTGCACTGAGAAAATGCTGGGTTTGATGACAAATGAGTTAATAAATCCTTTCCTTAGGCTTTTAGTTGGCTTCCACGAGAGAGAAATCTTTAATTTAATATGTCATTGACCACTCTCAGGTATGAGGTTAGCCCCACAAATCTTTTTGCACTGTCACCTCTTGGTAGGTTATTAAATTGGTGCTGTCTATAAATTTATTTGGGCATAAATTGTTTGGTAATTATTAAGAAACTCCTTTCACCCTATGTGCCCTCTTCAGGCAGTTACTGGGAAGCAGAATGGAAATGGATAATTTATTTTTAATGGTAATTCAAAAGTGCTTGTGAATAAATGGAATATAAAAGAAGTGGTTATGTTCAATATCTGAATTTTGCTTTAAGTATAAATGAAACAGAATGCAAGCTTTCTGGACTAGACATTATGGAATCTTTTCTTTTTCTTCTTCACCTCTTTTCACCTCTTTTCTTTTTATTTTTTATCAGATTTTTAAAATTCTATTATATTTATGTTCCCAAATAACCTGATGAGAGATTTTATAGGTAACCTACACTGATTTTGCACTGGTCCTGCTTCCTTTAAACCAAATTTAAAATAAATAAACTAAAAGTTTATTTAAAGTTTTATTTAAAAAAATAAACTAAATGTAGACCTAAATGCTGTCAAAATATGTTTGCCTACAGAAAACCTCTTCAACTTCCAATATTTACAATCAACTAGCAGATCTGCCCTTGAGCTATTGACTTTCATGCAATAAATAAGGATGACATTTCTGGTTTTCTTACTTGAAATATTGGTGGTGCCATTGAACACTGAGTGCACTGAGGTCCTATGGCTTGACTCTGCATGAGGAGCTAAAAGTTTCTGGTGTGGTTGGAAGGAAAATGGGGTATCTAAGCTGGAGGCAGGATGGGGCATCAATATGTGGTGCGCACACATCATTAACACAATGCTGGGATGGAGCTCACATACTGCTCTTAAGAACAGATGCTGCACTGCAGGATGTGTTGCATTTACATTACAGTGTATTTGTGTCCTGCTTGAGGAAAGTAATCATCCTCTAATAATAAACAGAAGTCATTCTGGTTTCATTATTTTTATGGTTTTTTTTTTGGGGGGGTGGGGTCACATTTTTAGTGTTGATAGGCAATGACCATACATGTGGTTGTAGCAGGGACATAATCAAGGGCATTAGGTAACTCACAAGCAGCAAACTAGAATCACCAGAAGCATGGTAAAGCATAAAACAGATCACGGTATATTGATTTCAAAATAAGGTACCTACAGTGAATAGAAATAAAAGGGGTGAAACACAGTGCACCAGAGCTCAGCAGTTACTTACTGACTGAACTAATATGTGTTCTCACTAACTCCTGGAACCTGTTTCATCATGTGAGTATCAGCACATCTGTTATTGATCATTCAGTAATGACCTCAAAGATATTAGGGATTTGTAGATTGTTAGTTTTCATGTTTCCCACCCCCCCAGCTTTTTATACAGTATAGTTTCAAAATGCATCACTGCTGCCCCATTGATTTCAGGAAGGTAAAAGCTGACCCTTTATTTAGGATGTCTGTCAGTGCTATAGGCAATTTTTACACAGAACAGTCATGGTCTTCAAGGTCTGGTCCTGTATCATTATATTAGCTCGATATCTTTTCATATTATTCATAATTACCATCTAAATGTCTGTTTTAAGACGTTCACAGCCTTGACTGTTGGTGAACACGTATCACAGAGCCAAAGCAAATAATTCTGAGTGTACCATTTGCAGATTCTTGCCCTTTTCTTTCTCCCATGCTGCTAAAAAATATAAGCATGTTAACTAGAAGGGACAAATGATGCATTAACTAAAAGGGACAAATTGTGCAATAACCAAATCATAACACTGCTCATCCTACATATGACGAGGCACTTAGTATATGTAGCAGGAACTGATTTCTGGATTTAGTACACTTCCATTTTTTCCTGCAGCAGTGACTGTCTAGCTGAGCACCTCCTTCCTTCAGGATGGGGAGTGACAGCAGGTGAAAATTCTGGCTGGGGTAAACACCCCCTGACTCTGGAAGAACCAAGCTGCTCAGTTATTCTCTGTTTAGTGTTAGTGCTTCATGACAACTTTTTGTTCCACAGTTGAAAAAGGACAACATTTTAGACCTTTGGATTAATTATAGTTTGCTTCCGTGTAGGGATTCCTATATGGGAAATGGTTGCTTGTGACCTTCCTTTCAATAGTGGAGCTGACTAATTTTGAAATCCCATGAGGCCCATAATTATTCTCCTTGGTAAAGAGAAGATCCCAATACCAACAGATGTCACAGTTTTCATTGTGCTTCAGCTATTTTTCCTTTTTTTAAATAGTCTTGGAAAAATTAACCAGTGTGTATGAACCAAGTTCTGAGTCAAAAGAAATAATGCAATGAGTTTTATGTCTGCAGGTAGAAGCTGGAGTAGGACTTGGACTCTTTTAACATTTACAAATTTAATTAATTTTGAATATGAAAAATATTTCATATTTTTGAAATATGAAAATTTCATAAGTGAAATTTTCAAAGAAATGTCTCTCTCTTCTCTACAAAATCTCTAGACCTCTACTATGCAGGTAAGGTGTAAAAGGAGTAAATAATTGATGCAAGAGGTATAAAAATGACAGGATAGGAACAATTAATGCTTGGGAATATGATGTCAGGGTGATATGTCTATATCCACAAAAATGAGGCATGCAAATCAATAACCAATGTTTTAGCAGACATAAACTGTTAAAGACCTATGAATCTATGGAGTACACTTGGAGTATTATTTTTGGTTAAGGATATATAGTTGTTGAAATATGATACTCAAGCTCACACTTAGATTCTATATCAGCACATCCTTCTGGTCCTGCTTCTTACAGAAAAGGAAGAACTTCAATAGTGATAATCACAAAATCATAGACTCATAGAATATCCCAAATTGGAAGGGAGCCACAAGGATCATTGACTCCAACTCCTGGGTCCACAGAGAACAAGTCCAAAATCAGGCCGTATGTCCGAGAGTGTTGTTCAAATGCTCCTTGAATTAGGGCAACTCGGTGCTGTGCCCACTGTGCTGGGAAGCCTGTCCCAGTGCCTGACCACCCTGTGGGTGAAGAACTTTTCCCTAACACCCAGCCTGACCCTCCCCTGTCCCAGCTCCATGCCGTTCCCTCGGGTCCTGTCGCTGTCCCCAGAGAGCAGAGCTCAGCACCTCCAAGTGGGCTAGTACTTTTGTGGAAGCCTAAATTCTCCTTCTCCATTCCCCCACTGCTCCCACCACATACACTAGTGGTTCTCCTGTGTCTGTAGCAAGCAGGCATTCTGCATGGTACGAAATTGCCACTTGTGTATTTCCACAGTTACTAGGGATATACTAATGCGAACATATTCTTTCAAACAAGATATTTGTCACAGAAGAGAACAGAGATACTGTTGTTGGTATCCAAACATAGAAATATATCCCATTAACTTATGCTTTGTTGATAGGTTACCTTAATATTTCGGATATGCCAATGTCTCTTGGTTGGTCATTTTGTACCTGTTGCAATAACTGAGTAGATAATTCCTTGGTAGGGATGGTAAAATGTAGAAATATGACAAGCAGTGCTAGGGATAGATGATTTTCAGTGTGCTACTTGTACTTATTTGGACTTGCCCTAAATTCTTAGATTTGGAAATTAGCATACATTTCCCATTTTTTTTAGCCAGATCAGTCCTGGTCATAACAACAAATAAACAACAATCTGTCTTTTTATTTTTTTATTTTTGATTTATTATTATTATTATTATTTTGCCATGAATAAAAGAAAAGGTCAATGGCTTAAAGGTAGAGTGTAGCTGGATAACTGCATAAGCCTAGAGTGAGGTCCTTGTTCATCATATGACTTTCTCTGCTTTGAATTTCATCTCATATTCTGAAATAGTTATAGTCTTAACATTTCAGTCCATCTAGTGCATCACGATCACAAAATTGTACATTGCACCCTGTGAAGGCTCATCTGAAATCTAACAGCATATGTGTTTGTAATCCACCTTCAGTTAGAATTGTTGAAACGAACACCCAGCCTTTCCAAAGTGCTGAGTGTACTTTATGGACCTGAAAATGAAATGTAGTTGGTATGTGGAGGCTACAAATAAAATGAAAAAATAAAATAAAATAATTCAAATTTCCTATGTATTATGCATTGTTCTGTACATCTACCTTAATAATGAATGGATACTTTCTCTGTAGTTTAAAGTGTCACATTACAGCATAACAATACAGTGATGGACTCGTATAGTTATGGGGTCTGGAGTGTTCTCTCTAAATATATTTTTTGTTTGGTTCATGCACGACCTGTTGGTACAGTGTCTAATTACTCTGTGGCCTGGGGAATATACAGATGGAACATCCCAGTACAATTCAATAGAGATGTGAAGATTCTCCTCCACTCATTTAATAATAGAATTAGATTTTATATGTAGAAAATAGTTTTCCTTAATTATATAAGCATCTCAATTAAAAAGTATTCCTAATGAATTGCTGAAGATTCTCAGAATACCTCTAACAAAGTAAGCAAACAATCCAAAAGAGATTTGCAGCTCTCTGCTCTGCCTGTTGAACCCAACCTACACTGTCTGCATGGCAGCCATTTGATCTCACCTTCTGCTATTGCTTCTCAAAGAAATCTGAGGTACAAAAATTATTTAACTGAAGTTTATCACTTATTCAAGATCTATTAGAAGTTGCTCTGGAGGAAGGATGAATACCTGGGACCTAAGCCACAAAATGCTGAGAATTTTTACATTGATTCCCAGCTTTCACAGAGGCACATACTTAGAAATTACTGGGTTATTCTTGTCACCCCCTGCCCCCCTTCCCCGCCCCCCCCCCCCCTTTTTTTTTTTGACAGTTTAAGACAGTTCTGATGCAGCCCAATAATGTAACTCTTTTCTTCACTCTTTCATCTCTTTCATCCCATTCTCCTCGATTAGTGCTTGTATTTTGTTCTCCTTTTTATTTGTTTTCCCACTTTTTCCCATCTTCCTGTTTCTTTCATTTTTTTCCCCCCACTTCATGCTCAGCAGACCATTCCTCAGCAGACCATGTATAACAGTGAATGGGATATTATTCAGAACTGGTTCTGTGGAATTAAGAACCTCCGTTTCCTCAGAAAGCTGGGAAAACCATAGCATTAAACAAGCTTCTGTAGGAGGAAGACAGATTTAGCAAAGTTAAGGAAATGTTAAGTATCCCCCTCAGGACTGTAAATCTTGTTCTTAGTATCAGCAAGTATTGGAAAACAGGGCAGTTAACAACAGCTTTGCTGGTGAGGACTAAGACTGTGGGTTTACAGTTTTTGACCTGTTTTTCTAAGTAGTCATTATTGTGTGATAATTCAGTTTGTATGATGTACTTCCCCCACCCCCACCCCCCACCCCTTTCCTTTCTTCCTAATCTTCTTGGTTAACCGACCAGGATCTCCAGGTTTAAACCAAATTCAATAGAAATACGGGTGTCTCAGGTGTTTTCACAAGTTTCATAAAAATAACTGAGTACGGAAAAAAAATCAGAACTCAAAGACTTTCAAGTTTACACTTTTATAAAAGTCACTTTTAATCTGTTGTCTGACTTGGTCAACAAGGAGGCACAGCTATACAGGATATTAAGCATCATTAATTCTGCTGTTCATGGAGCTTTTTACTTTTTTAATGATGCCATTAATTTGGTTGCATTTGTGTCTCACTGGCAAACTGGTGATTAATATAAAGCTCCTACTGACTGGAGAGAAGTTTTTTAAACTTGTAATGACAATGAAGTTACTGCCTTGATGTGAAGTTACATTGCAAATAAAATATTACCTCAAAATATTTACAAATGTAGACATAGCTATCCCTATATGATAAAGTGGCTGGACTTCTAAAGACTGTACACTGGAGTCATCAAACCAAATTAGTTAGTCAGTATTCTCAGCATTTACTGTTGAACATCTTGTAATTATCTATTGTCACTAAAAATCTATTCATCTTTTGCTCTGATCTTTAGCCATTAACACTACTGTAAAATGCTGCAGTTCTAATTTGGTGGCTTTTCAAGTTTGTTATAGAAAGAGAGATTAGAAGGATGTCTGTGCGGAAGTGCTGAACAGCTGAATTCACCCCCAAATGCCTGTTTTCCTGATGACTGTGTATTTGCTGTTGAAGGTGCATTGCCAGTAGGCTCTGCCAAACTGAGCAGTGGTGAGGAGGGCCAAATTCTGGGTGAGACTCAAACATCTCCTTACCTTGATAACATAGATACCTCTGGTTCTATAACTATATTCATTCTCCAGGAGGTTCAGAATATAATCTAAATGCCAAACTTGTCTTAGAACTTCATTCCTTTAATCTTTAATTTCCTACCACCATATTTTTCCTAACTGTTTCAAGCTGGAGTTTCCCAGTGGAAGCACTGAGCTTCTAGATATTTCTTTAATAAGAGATTCTACGTGTCTCTTATATAGAGATATAGAGACAAGTATAATCTTGCTTTTTTTTTTTTTTTTTCTTTTCTTCTTCAAATACTCATAGTTTTGTAGAGATACAGAAACTGGCTTGAAAACCACTGTCCTACTACTGACATTAGTAGACATCGTTTAGTATTTAGTCAGTATGGATATTTTTATGCAATATTGGCACTAAAGAATGCTTTTTGTCAATGCAAAGAAATATTTTCCATGATTTGTGTCCCATGAACACCTTGTTATTAGAAACCTTCACTGATGTGAAAACCTTTATAAAGATTGGGTAGTTGCTTTTTTATTTTATTTTTATTTTTTATTTTTTTTTAATTTTAATTTTATTTTGAGGATACATGGGTGTAACCATTCCCAGCTTCCTTAGCTGTAGTGAATGGAAATGCAGTTCCTTTCTATGCTTGACGCCTTATTGGTATGCAGGCTTATGATTAAGAGATCTGAAAAGAAGAGCTGCACTTTTATACAAACATAGGCATTGTGAGTAACTCACTTGGTATTTTCAACCAAATAAATTATAAAAACAGCACTAAATTTGATAGAATGGTCCCAAACTATATAGACAGCTTTAGAATTTGTGGACATTTCTGTAATATTCCTAGTCAGCAGAAAGGTTGAGTCTGCATGTGTTTTTTATATTTAGAGCTACAGCTCTTATGTACTTTCTCATGTCTTCAGAATCTACACACCACCTGCAGGAACTGCTAGATGAAATCTCTGACCTTGGTGTGCAAACAAATAGTTCTGGTATTAGCACACTCCAAACTCATTTCAGTGCATTTGTTTTCTCTGAGGTCTATGCCCCCAGACAATACTGCTGAATGTCACCCTCCTCTTGCATAGCCCTAAAAATGCATATTTAACATCTAAACTCTTTATTTTATTCGGATCCTTCCTCTTTAATCAGTAGAATGTTCATTATACTGTCATCTTTAACTGAGAAAGTAATAATTCCTCTTCCATGCATGGCCATACTTGAGAAGAGTACTGACGCTATTTAATAGTAGTACTAGGTCATCTGGGCAGTAAGCCTGACATCTTCCATCCCTGTGTTTTTCACTTTTCTGTTCTAATACTTTGCTGATGAGCTGCTGATAAAGTAAATTTTCCACAGGTTTATGGTACTCTGTTATTCTTTTTCCATGGGGGGGGAGAAAGGGAAATGTTCCTAGGTACCAAACAATATTCTTGTCTCAGATGCTTCATTTTGATAAGAATGCCTTATTCAGCAAAATATTTACAGCAGATTTTGCACACTGGTTTCAACAGATGTATTTTTAATGATATGACTTTAAATTACTTTTTTGAAACTCTTTCATCCATCTCTATCTGTTGTTGGATCTTAAAAGGCTGTGGTTCCATTCAGCATCCCTGGAGAGGAGGGCTGCAAAACTGGTGAACCCTTCTTCCTTTCTGCTATAGGATATTGCTTTTTCTTAGCCCTTCTGTAAGACTTCCACAGCTTCTAATAGTTCTTGTTGAGGCTGAAAATCCAGGTAACAACTAGGGAAAAATGTATATCAATTACTCTGGAGAAACCTGGCCAAATCCATTAATGCCAAGGCCCCTTGACTGATGAATGTCCTGAATTTCACTGTTTCCAGGGAGTGAATTGTACAACACAGAACGAAGGCTCAACCCAGAAGCAGCACTGGGCTGGCTCCTCCAGCGCATTCAGTGTGTCCTGCTTTGGCTGTGATTAGCAAAACAAAATTTCAGCTCTGTGTCACTCGTTCATCTCTGATATTTTATCCTGGCTTGTCCACCTCTTCATATGCTTTGCTGCACTGTGCTTTACCTCCTGATTACATGTCCCTCCTTTTAAGCCAGCTGTGAATTTCTGAACTGATTGAACCCTCGCTGGGAGATAACTGCTTATTGTTTTTTTGATCAGCAAGGTCTCTCACAGACTAGTATGTATTGCCAGAAAAAAAATCTGCAAAACATTCACAGCATATTTAGCTCAAGCCACAGACTGGGCTTGAGCATAAAAGGCATTATGAAAAGAGAGAGATTTCCTCTGTCTCCGTTCCCCTGGATTGTAAATGTTGTCATCCAGCTGCATTGGATAAAAGCTTGTAATAGCTATGAATATTTCTGTCTTTACAAATGTAGCCATGAAATTCGTCATATACTAAGTCAAATGTGTCTGTCCTCTCACAATCTGAGTGGTTTTTGTCAGCATGCATCCTCTTGCACAGGCCTGAGGAAGCAAAGTGTTTATATCTGAAGCAGTACTTTCTGTAGCTATTTTTAGAGACCTGAGGGTGGATTTTTTTTCTTTCCCAAATGAAGTTTAAGAGTGCCTCACCGAGCTTTGACTGTTTGTTTTCTTCCTTATGTCTCTTCAACTATCATTACTCCAGGATGATTCACGTCGCTTTCTGAATTCATACGCTGGGATGCCTGTTGAGGAGAGCTTAGCAACTGCATCACACTGAAAGCCCATGCTGGCTGAAGCACGGCTGATGCTTAACCTTTACTCTTCTCTGTCAGGAAAAAGGTCATTGCTATGAGCTCATGACTGAGCAATGTTCCACAACATTTAATTACCCTCCTTTGTACCTCTATCTATCTCCTCTCACTATTTTCTATTTTCCTGGTCACTGTCGTTTGCCTTGTTACCTGTTGTCCTTCAGCCAAGGTTTTGCAACATTGACAGTCTGATAGTGAGGAAGCATAGATACAAGACAAGAAAAGAACTACTAGTCCATTTTAGCTATACGTCCTGAAGTAATGGGCCAGACTTTCCGCTGCCACCCCTGGAATTACTCCAGTGTATATCACTGAATTTTCATGGATTGAGCTGGTGGAGAGTCTTCGAAGCTTGGGATTTAAAATAGGACACTAAATCACAGGTCTCACTTTGGCACTGGCTTGGACTAGACTTGCTTCAGTCAAATAAAATTTGGTCACATCCTTTATTCATTACATGCAGATAATTTCTTGATTCTTTTTTAAACCTTAAGGCTGAAATATTTTCAGATAGTGTATGTTTCGTTTCTAAGGACTTTGAATGACAGACAATTTCCAGACTATTTTAAACTCAAAAAAAAAAAAAAAAAAAAAGAAAGAAAGAAAGGAAGAATTGAAGAATTTACCTTTTTAAACCCAGGTATGGCATCAGTGCTTGTCAGGCTGTTCAAAAGTAAAGATAAATAATAATGAAGAAAGGAAAGCCACTTGTCGGACAAAAAAAACAGAAGCAAAATCATGGACTGACAGAGTGCAAAAACATTCAAACTCCATTTTTAGAAAGGTCTTTTAGAAAACAAATTTCTACCACAGTTTATGTATGTAAAGACTAAAAGTTGGGTAATGGGACAAGTTGCAAATCTATGCATAATTAAATGGGTAGTACTGGAAACAGAAGCTCCGTTTTTCACTCGATTTGCGTGGGAATTATGAGCAAGAATAAGTGCTTCAAGGAAACCTCCACACAGTGTTTGCTTAGAAAATGAATTTACAGAATGTATTCTTCCAGCAATTACATATATAGACATTTTGTGCATCAAATCTTGGAGATGTTTTGGCTAGCACTTTGAGTGGGCGAGGTAGCGGCCCTGGAGCTCTGCTTGCTCGCTGCTCTTCAGCTGCCCTTGGTGGCCTCTGGCCGATGCTGGAGCTTTCAGCCAGTCTTATTTGCACCACAGGGAAAAAATGCTGTATTTTCTTTATCTATCTCCAGTATCTACTTTAGATTCTTTTACTTGTTTGCTAGCTCAGTGTGATTAGGTTGGTCCTCTTTGTTTATTGGCAGCTTAGAATAATATTAAAAATAACAGTAATAATAACATTATTTTGAGAGAAGTTGAGCTCAAATCATGGTTGTTGCAGGTGAGGCTCTATCAGTTGACAGGGAACAGCCTTAGGGTTTCAACCACTTGTGAGAATCCCCTGTCAAAAAAATAAAAGCTTTCTGTTCAAACTCTGCATTTCTAATCCGGTAGCATTCAAGGCTCCACACCTGCCTGACCAGCAGGCCCAATGGTCAGCACTGGGTCTTGGAGATTCATTTCTCTTTACTAGTCCCTTGAAGAAGTTAGCTCAGTAAGCAGGAAATCCTTATATGAAAGTTCCTTTGCCTTATTGAAATCATAAATGGAAATTTATGCTGCAAGATAAAGCCGGGTTATAAAACTAGGAAGATGTTAGCTGGGTAAGAACCAATATCAGTATCAAATTTAGTAATCTATGTGTGAAAAATGTGGTTTCATTTGTAAAAGGGGAAGTCTTCACAACTTAAAATAAACACAAGATAGTAAATATAAAATAAGATTGTTGATGTTAAATTATTTTTGTACATCTGAAGAAATACTTACATTTTTTATGGATACTACCACATATAAGTTTGATTATTTTCTGCACAGATACTGGTGAATGACAGCAATTGAAAATTAAGCAGTAAAACCAGCAACCACACATTAAGAACCTTTGGTAGCCTTGTCTTCTGTTTTAAATTGAATTATTGGAATTGTTTATAGTGAAACTAGAAATCACAGCAGCAGAAACCTGCTGCTCCTGCTCTTCATTTACGGCCTGAAAAGACTGAATTTTCTGGATTAAAATCATAGGACTTTTACAAGTAAAAACTTGCTCTCCTGCCTCTACCTCCCCCCATTTTAACATTTTTGATGTTGAGCTAAACCTAAATAAAATCCAAAGGTGTCTTCTAATTAGTGCTTGGTGGCAAGGTTTTGTTTTGTTTCATTTTTTGCTTCTGAATGAGGCAGATGGCACAGACTCCTCACCCCAGCACAAGAGCCCTGACGGCCGGTTTGCCCACTGCTCCTCAGTAGGTTTCTGCCTGTCTGCTTGCCTCTCTTCCTCTCTTCTTCCTTTCTACTCTTCCTTGTTTTGTTCTGCTCCTAATCACATGTTTCCGCAAACTATTCTTTCTGGGCGCATTGAGTGTCACAAGATTATTTGGTTTAAGATCATGAGACCTCAAGTTCTTTTTTTTTTTTTTTTTTTTCCCTTCATTATTTTTAATGGGCCTTTTAGCATTCTCCCTGTTAGCTCTGCAATCAGAGTGAGGAGAGCTGAGCTGAGTGCTGGCCAGACCTCAAATCTCAAGTGAAGCTGGTGATGAAATATAGCATTTGTTGAAAAAACACGGAATTACTCCAGCAAGGACCTAGAAGCAACCCCCCTGTGCTCTCAACCCCATGCTCCTCCAGTCCTTCAGGGTTTGAGTCACAGCTTTTTTTTTTTTTTTCTGCTTCTTCTGAACTGATTTGAGTGGGATTGTTGCTTGGATCAGGTGAGCAGGATGGAGCTGAAGGATGCTTTCAACCTTCTCTTACTTCACCTGACTTAGGTTAAACACATAGGTGCTTTCCCTCATGTAGATTGAAGATGCTGAGTTGTGATGATTAGGTGCCACATGTTATATTTAGTTGCAGCCTGAGATGAGAAAATGGGCCATCATCACAATAAGTCCCCCATGACACTTTTGTTTGTCTGGGTAATGTTTGATAAGGTTATCAGCTCATAATATTCTTCTAAGGATGGGTTAGCTGAGACTACAGAAAACAGCAGCTGTTTTAGCTGTTTTAACTGTTTCTATATATGTGATTTCAGAAAACATTCCCATGCTAGACCGGGCTGAAAGCTCCAGTGCAACTTGTTATTAACATAACTGATTTGCTTTAGTGGTCGGGGCCACACAGACGCACCGGCCTGCTGAGACCCAGCTCGGAAACCTCTGCCATAGGCCCCCCCAAGAGGACAAATAAGCCCTTGTTTTTTTAAACAAGGCTAGTGGAATTCAAAAGCTTGATTTGGTGGGTTTAGTCAGCACTTTTTTCTTATTAGTAGAGGAACAATCGCTCTCCTTTGTCCTCTAAATCCATTTGTGCAGCTCAGTTGCTGCGAGTGGACCTAAGCTGCTCCTTACCACCTGTGGCAAGGTCTGTAAAAGGGCCTGGAAGGTAATGTGATGTTTGAAAGGCTGTGCTTCCACCATGGTTTGAAAGTACTTTCAAATCTTATTTACAAATTTTCCAATTTTTGCCTATTGATTTTTAACACTAACACTGCTGAGGTGTGTGCTGATAAGCTATTCTGCAGCAGGCTGTAATAAGTTTTATTAATGAAATATAATTATGCATTCTGTATTAAAAATTTATTTCAGGATTTCCACTGGTAAATCTCTTTACATTTAATTAATCAGTGTAAATCATGACACATCTTTTGATGCAGGAGAGTAGATGATTACATTCATAATATATGCTGCAAGGATTAATAAAACATATTAAAAAAAAAAAAGCAAAACAACCCCAGCCCCCCCCCCAACCCTTGCTAAGTCATAAAGTGCTACCTGAGACCCTGCATGATTTATGGATTAGTTCGTTAACCTGCATTACTGAGAAGGCAGTAATTGATTAGATTTCACTAATGACTATTCTGGAGTGTTCTGCCATAAAGTTGATGTTTCTTGCATAGCCTTTGGTAAGTGCCTCTGTTTGGAGTTCAGGACCACACCATGTTTTTCTGTTTGTTTGTTTGCTTTAAATTGAGATTGCTGTTAATAAAACTCAGTGTAGTGTCCTTGCTATGATTTGTTACTTTGTCCTTCCTTCACTTTGTTCTCTTATCTCGTGTATTCAAGCTCCTCTCATATTTAAGAGAACAGCCTGCAATGTGAACAGTTCTATTTATCTTTGCAATAGAAAATAGAATTAGTAACCAGATATCAGCTAGATAAACTTGTCCAGCAGAAGAAAAAACATGAACTTTCTTAACCATCTGGAGAAGTAGTAGCTAGATCCTGCATAGACCCCAAGTGAGATCTTATCCTGAGATGTTTGTGCATTACCCTGATACTCTGCAAACTCCCTCAGAGCAAACATGCCATCCAGGAAGCTGGGGGGAGCAGCATGTTCTTGCCAAGCTGCAAATATTTGCTCTGAGACAGCCCTTGTCAGCTGCTAGCAAAGGCAGCAAAGAGGCCAGGCACGGCAAAGCTGCCATTTGGGCTTGGCAGACAGATTATGGGACTGTCACGCATTTTTCAGATGTGGCCACAAATATTTACCTTCTTGCTAGGGCAGTGGCTTGAGAGTAAATTACTCAGACTTCTTAAAAACCTCTTTTCGTAACTTGTGTGGTCAGATGATTTTCAAGAAAATTTGAAAGAAAGCGACTTGAAATGTACCAGAGCCAAGCAAGCAGAATAGATGTACGGACATGAGGATGTCCAGCCTGAGACAGGCAGCCGCTCCCTGACCTGCTCAGCAGCACAAAGCTAGCTGAAATGGTGGCAGAAATCTCCCCTCTGCCCATCCATCCTCCGGCACACATCAGAGGACGCCATGAGAGGTCTCAGACGTGGCATGTCGGGCAGTGTTGTTGTCAGCTCTTGGTAAGAAATTCACAGCTCCGATCTAAGCATTTTCTGCATGCAGGTCAGAAATCTCTTCTCCCTACACACGTCCCTTTTGTGCACAGTGTTCTGTTAACATCAGCAAACAGCAGGTTTCAGGGCAATGTGATGGTTCTGATGAAATTATTCTCCACTGAAGATAAGCAGCAGCACGTTTAGGTTAGTTCCAGCTTCCCAGCTTCCTATTTGATTGTAAAAAATGTGAATGGAAATGAAAGAAAACTCCACACAATACTGACCATGCAGCCATAACAATGCAGCCATAACAAGCCACAACATCATTTAGATCAAAAAGAGGATTTTTTTTTTTTTGACTAGACAATGCCAGGTGGTACTCTGAGACTTAAAGAAGCTCATGACCATATTTTGCACAATTGATGAAACTCTTCTCCCACTCCCTTAGTGGCACATCTCCCACCATGCACCAGTTTTCATAGAATCATAGAATATCGCAACTTCGAAGAGACCCATAAAAATCATTGAGTCCAACTCCTGGCTCCACACAGGTCTACCCAAAAATTCAGATCATTTTCAGTTCCTGGCTGTGCTGGTGTCCTGCATGGAGAGAAGTCCAGCCCTGCGGGCAGGGTCTGTGCCCTCCCACTGCACGAGAAGTACGAGGGTTTCAAACTGCCATTCCCACTACCCCAACATTGTTGAACTTCAAGCAATAGTGGCCTATTATTTTAAGTTCGGTCAATCACTTTTAAAATAGAAAGATCCTTGTTTAGTTATAGAGTAGATTTTATACTGATTTTGATAGGTACATTTTTGATGGGCTACAGTTGTAGTTACCCGTAGATACCAACTAACCAACAAGCTTTGTGGGAGTGAAGATGCCACTGAGATCACATTCCAATGAGAGTAATTACAAAATGCATATCAACCCTCCTCTGCTATCTTATCTCTGAGATTATCTTTGCAGCTTTTTAAATGGATGTGTGCTGGTGAACCATGGTACCATGTCACTTAGAGAAAGGAATTTGTTTTCTGACAGAAGTTATTTGGTAAAGCATGTTTTGAATGTTAACACACACAGTAGTCAGATTTAACTTTAATACAGAGGAACGTGAGATTTTACATGTACTGGTATAAGGTTATAATTCTAGAAGTGTGCATTTTGTTTTACATGGTAGCTAAACATAGAGAAAATATCAGTTAGCAAATCCTTTTTGGACATATAGCTTGCAAAGAATCAGTGATGGAGTTACATTTATGAATTATTTGTACTTCAGAGTAGACTTGGCTGAGATTTTTTTTTTTTTTTAGTGGGCAAAGAGAAGTTTCTGGCTTGTTTTTTCTTCTTTTTTAAAAGACTCTCAATGTGGAATTTTACAAAAAAAAAAAAGAAGAAAGAAAAAAACAGATTAATCAAGTCAAATCATTTACTTCTGCTGTGCAAAGAAATTACTGATTGCTTCAGCCCTCCTCTTATTCCTATGACATATGAAGTAAAGTGGAGGAGGCAATAACCTTATTAACAAACAAAGACAGAGGGACAGTCCCTTTAAGTAAAGGATGGTTTACTACCTTAATAAGAGCCGTGGTGTGATGTTTCTGCCCTTGAGCATTCTTTTCCTTCTTTGATGTCTCCTATCTATTTATAAAGTGCTCTGAGATTGCAAGGATGAAGCACCCTATATAAAGTACAAGGTCTTTGTCTGTTTCTATTAAAATAAGCCAAGACAATTTATGTTTTAAAAAGAGGGGGAAAGAAATTCAGGAAAGAAACTGTGTGCCACATGTTGTTGTAATATCTGAGAAAATCTTTTGCTAAAGCTGACACTCTTCCATTTCAGCCTAAATCACACACACAGCTTCAGAAAGCTTCAGCTAGTTTACTGCTCAGAGCAAATGAATCTGAAAAATTAGAAATAAAAACTTAACAATAACAATAAAACAAAAAGAAAGCTGAAATAGATGCTGTCTTGTGTTCTTGACTGTAATTGCACTCTAATGCAAGCAATTATACATAAATAATAAGTTGAGGTAGCAATGCCCTGTGGAGATGAAGGACTGACACCCATCTGTACCCTAAAAGAAATCTGCTGTGCTGAGGTGAAATATGATTTGCGGGAACCACTGTAAAAAAATGTTTGGTCTGAGCAGCTTTGTTTTACTAAGACACATGCCGAAACCAACAGACCTACAAATGTCTGAAGTAATGGTTCGATTAGTTGGTATTATGGATTCTTAATTTTAAGGAGCAAATCTGGACCAGAGAAGATAACTCCAGAATCAGTCCTATTCAATATGACTTTTCAATGACATTTCTGAGACTTTTATTTTGTTTTTATGGACTAGATCTACCAAGCCTATGGTGCCCAAATCATCTTTGGCTGAGGAAAGCTACAGAGTTTATGAATCATATAGAGCTGGCAGTTGTTCTGATTTGGATCAGGCTCTCAACCCCACCATGTGTTACTAACTTCAGGAGGCCAGATGCTCTCTGCTAGGTGTGCAAAACCCCAACTGGGGTCTCACATTGGAGAATGTCCCATGTTGGACTGGGCAAAATGGGACATCCACCTACCTAATTGTGCAATGCACCTTGTCCTCTCCAGTTCCTTGTACTCATTGACAACAGACAATTTGGGCAGCCCAGATGTAAAGGACTTCAAGTACCTGAGGTAAACATTCTTAATTCAGCAAAGCTGCCAAGTACATCCTTAATTGCTGTGTTAAATTACAAGCGAGTTCCTCTGTTCCTTTCATTTGTACACCTAGGTCAATGAGACTGTCACGCTGTCTGTCATGTAAAGTCAGAAAGAGAAGATTAAAAATGGGACCTATTTTACTCGTCTCATGTGGTTAAGAGCTTTTCCAAATGCTTTATACTTATCAGCTTGTGGGCTGCCTCAGAACAGCTGCATCTAAAAAATCCAGTTGACAAACTCTCTGCTGAAAAGCCACAAGAGGAGAAAAAGTCCCCAATAAATAATAAATATTTTGAAAAAAACTGTATTGTCACTTTTTTTTGTATTCAAAGTTTTGCGTCTTGATTAGCCATTTGCCATTAGCCATATAGCTGAACATTTTACATCAAATAACAGAAAATAGTTAAGCCTTGGACAAGGTGTTCATTTAGTCTCCCCTAACTCTGGGCTGTTTGTGAGCACAGCTATTGTTATTTCATGTGTGGCAGATATTTGATATGGTGTGTGTCCTCTTATTGTGATTCTGTAAAGCTTCTGAGGATTAAGAAACACTGTAGAAATGAGCTGCCTGAGATGTCAAATACAAAAGAGGAGAAAAGGGAAAATATAGAAAAAGTGGATACATTTGTACCTAAAACTCTCAGAGAATCAGATAGTGCAAGTTCAATTTCTGATACCGCTACCAGGTTTTTAATGTGACCTTGGGAAAATCATTTAACTTTTATCTCTCCATTTTCTCTTCTACAGTATTGACATTGTGCTTTGCTGAAAGGTAGAGAGACAGGGACAGCTTTTGGCCTTATTTCAACACAGAGGTCATCCCATGTAGGTAATGGAAATATGAATGTCTTTTTTTAAAGAAAAAAACAATGTATAATATATTTTCCTTCTGAACTAGCCATAACACGTGGTGCTTAAGACTTACCCCTTTTTCTTTTATGTCTCATATCTGAATAGTATGTACTTAAAGCTATCTGATTGTAATCCCCTAGATACAAATGATAGCAGAGATTTGACCTCTTGAAGCACAGAAAATAAGCATTCTACCTGTTTATTTAATTATTTATTTATTTTTTCCTCCATTAAGCTGCTAGATTTTTTCCTGAAAGAATTATCTTTGGCAAAAGGTTTGTTTGTTGTAAATCTTCAGAAACTACGGCACAAGTCAGCATTGCAGCTTTCCATTTATTGGATCTCAACGAAGTCTTACGCATTTTAACAGCAGCTATAAAACAAATTGAGAAGATTTAGGTATATCTCTTGTCACTAAACAGACTTTTGCTAGTCCTCTCTTTGGCTTACAGCACTTTTAAACATTTATATGACCTAGGATTTATATTCTATCTGCATGAGAGCAAAAAAATACCCTAGTTGGTATCAAAAAGCCTTAGTGGATGTGTTATTTTGGAAATCAACTATTTAGGTTTATGCTGAACTAAAATCACATGTTCTGCCATGAAGAACTGCTTCTGTTCCACTGTTTACATACCATGAATAAACGTTTAAACACTCTTTCCTGTGAACAAAGCTCAAAGGGAAAAGCTTGGCCACTCCTCATAGAAAGCAAGCTAGATGATGATTTCTGAGCGCTACAGGAGCGGTGGACTCTGGCTGGGCCAACACCTCACTGTCCTTAGGGAGAAGGGGATTTACATTCATTCTTGAATGTTGTACAGGTGTTGGGATCTTACTATGCACAGGACACAGGGGTGGCTGGGTGACCTCAGCACTGTCATGACAAATGGGAATTTTTGCCTGTAAAATGAGGCCATGAATTCTCCAGCAGACGGCTCTGGATTGCCCCATATGGTGGGAGTTGTGACCTCCTTCCCACAGATGCATCTCAAAAATGCTGAGAACCTGACCTACAAAAGGGAAAAAAAAAAGTATGCCTCTACACAGAAAGAAATTTGTGATAACATAAATAAATAAATAAATAAATAAGGACATTTCGAGCTCTTGTAGTATGGGTATCTTGGAATATCTGTGGTTAAAAAAATAGCATTGGATCATATCATTAAGATTATCTGAAATTGCCTACTCTTAAAAAAAAAAAAAAAAGAAAAAGAAAACTAATTTTCTTTACCTTGTTTCTATTGCTTCCTAACTTTTCTGCATTCAACTTGGCATCTTTAGTTGTGTCCTTAGTAGTCTTCATGACTCATACATAAAGCATTTGGACAGCATATGCTCTCTGATTGAACAGATTTTTAAAATGTGATTATTCACTTTTGCATGAGCAAACCCCCCTTTCCAAACATCAGCATGTACAAAAATCAGAACCATCTGAGTACCCACAGGAAAGGAACGGCAATGATAGGAAAGGGAGAAATTACACTTCATCTCACATTTCATAAGCTCATTCACTCTACCTGCACCTCCTTATTTGTGAACCTCATGCCTATCTAAATATCTACTACTTCAGAGAAAGCACAATCCCCCTGTTTTAACAACACTGATAAATGAAGGATATTTTTTTTTTGTGTTGATTACAACAGAAATAGACTCCACAATTTTTAAAAATAATGATTTGATAGTCTTCTTCTTTCACAGGGTTCTGGCCTTTCAATCTGTCCCTATAGGTTTTAACATTACGCACTCATGTGACTAAGGGATAAACCTGAATTGCAGGCCTTTCTCCTAGGAAAATGTAGCAGGTATAAGCTCTTTTTTTTTTTTTTTTTCTTTTTTCCCTGATACAATTTTTTCTTCCTTTCACATTTATAGGGCAAGCCCTGAGAAATACTTAAGGTAATATGCATCATGAATTGCACACTGATCCTGACCTATTTTTAAACACAGTCTATTTTTTTAATAGACAAATCCTTTGATTTTTTTTTTTTTCCATGTAAAGTTTGCATCCAGGCCAAGGATACAGCAGCAGTCTGTGATTCAGGCTTATGAGTTATGTTGCCAGGTTCTGCCTTGTTAAACTCACTCACACCGCATCATCTTCTTGACCTCATTTACCTCATATGAAGCCAGTGCCTGAGGCAAAAGAGGTTTAGTTTTCAAGTAGTTGTTTTGGCTTCATGTGTTTAAAGCTATTGAACAAATAAGTCTCTCTGTAAAAGGGCTTGTGTCCCTGCAGCTATTGGTTGGTACACAGCACCAGAAAGCATTATATTGTGCTGTAAGAGTAAGCAGGCAGTCTTTGACAAAAACATGAACAGAAAAGATATCTGTTAGGCCAGGTACAACCATTCGTTTCTTAACCTTTGGTTTCACTGTTTATAAAGAAAAAACAACAACAACAACAACAACAAAAAAAACCTTTTTCAAGCAGCAAACATGGAGGAATGGCAGACATGATGGTTTCCTGAAGGCTCTGAGTCTAAATGTAGACATGGGCTTTGAGCTCCCTGATGTGCAGAAGGTATTATGGGACTTGCAAATTCTTTGAAGAACTACACTGAAGGCATTTGGTCGGAGAGTGATTTGGCTGTGATTGTATAGTACAGTGTTTGCTTACATGGACAAGGTACCTACCAGCGTGGCTGGTTAAAGTGTGGTTGTGCAAATGGAGAGGTGGGTGTGGAGCACTCAAATATAGGTGTAACTGCATCAGAAATAGCATACTTCAAAATACCTCCTTGGGTCTCTGCAGCAACTTGAAGACTAAAGGCTCCTAGCTCCATTGGTAGGACTTCATTGGTCCATGCGGACGAGTATGTGTATAAAAGACAGATACAGAGAAGATGGTGTCCACAGATACAGCTTATTTACATGAAAACACACATGTTGCTGACTCCATATTATACCAGTACTATTCCTAAAGTCAAGGAAGACTGGATTAGGTCTAATCCTCCCTTCCAGAACTGCAAATGAGATGTTTGTATAATCATACAATTGTCTTTATTTCTGTCATCTTTTGCCATTGCCACACCACACCCCTCACCCCCTCCAGAACCTTCTTCCCACAAATTTTGATTTGACTTCTGAGATTCTGGGCCTTCCTCTGTGTACATGACACACAGGACATCTTTGCTATAAAAAATGAAAAGTTAAATCACATGTCCTGCAATGTGAGTTACAGGAACTAACTAGGGCTAAAAAGATACTGAAATAGTTTTGTTCAATTTAAGGGACAAATCCAGAACCATAAATCAGTGTGACTATCTCCAGCAGATCCAATTTATACATAGCGTTGCCATTTGTTCTAAAATCAGAACAAAATAATGTGCTGTTTTGGAAAAGGTCCTTGAGAGCATACGAAAAACCTTACATGCTTGAAGTATCGATACATCTGAATTATTACTATCCTCATTCATGTTTTCAGGTTATTGCTGTTGCTATTTCTGGTGCTTAGTGTCTAATGCCTAAACACATTTTTGTGGTTTAAATCTTACGGATATTGACTCTTTCCCTGCAACAAATAAGTGTGAGAAATACTGACTCAAGGCTTTTATTTTCTTACTCTGTACATAATTTTGTTTTAGCAGAGGGATTTTGAACTAACAGTTCAAGCTGAAGAAACACTCCCATAACAAAATACACTTTGGCCACCTCCGTTCCTGTGATATGGCTACAGGCATAACCTGAAGTTTCCTTCACTAAGCACAAAGGAAAGGGAACAGCAGGCCCTGTCACTGAGGGGCTAATGCATAGTTTCAGTGTCCTGGCAAAACTACAGTGATGGAATTCACTGAAGTGTAACTAACATGAATTTAGAGAATATCTAATCATTATTAGATATATGCAGCTTGGGGAAGGAGCCTGGTTCTGTGTTCAGAGGAGTGACTTTTGCCACAGCCAACACTCACAAAGCATTTGCCATCTCACACTCCATTTACACAAAAATCAGAGGGGTATCCTCTCCTCTGCCTTTAGCTGCTAGGTCAGTAGTTAGCATATGTTGAAGTTGATCAGAGGGCTGGAGCACCTCTCCTACAAAGAAAGGCAGAGTGAGCTGGGGATGTTTTGCCTGGAGAAGAGAAGGCTCTGGGGAGACCTCACTGCATGTTTTCAATACTGAAAAGGAGGCTTATAGAAAAGACGGAGAGGAACTTTTTGCTCAGGCAGATAATGATAGCTCAAGGGGGAATGGTTTTAAACTAAAAGAGGGAAGATTTAGATTAGAGGTTAGGAGGAATTTCTTTGCTCAGAGGGTGGCGAGGCACTGGACCAAGTTGCCCAGAGAAGCTGTGGATGCCCCATCCCTGGAGGTGTCCAAGGCCAGGCTGGATGGGGCTTTGGGCAACCTGGTCTGGTGGGAGGTGTCCCTGCCCATGGCAGGGGGTTGGAACTGGGTGTTCTTTAATCTCCCTTCAAACCCCAAACACTATCATTCTTTGATTCTATGTCTCACTTGCCTGCCCCCACATAATCCAAAATTCCTGTGAACTCATACTAAGGTTTGCTTTTTATGGCTGTTTGTATTCACAAACTCTCCTGGGAAAGATGAGGGTAGAAGTCACTGAACCTCAATGTCCACGTAACAGGAGCAAAGTTGTGTTGGCAGGTGCAGATGCTTGCCGCACATACCATGACCCCTTGGGAAAGTACATGCGAGCCACATCCATCCCAGCCAGTCCAAGACAGGTCCCTCCTCACCTTGGTGGCTCCTCTGAGCTCCTTGGGCCTCCTCATGCCAGGATAAGGCAGGGATCTCAGCAGCTGCTGGGGTGCCTAGATGCTGGTCTCTGAAATAAATCTGTCCTGCACACCAGATGAGCCGTGGGAACTCTTAAAATTACTTTTATACCTTCCTTCTAGCAGAAATGACTGGGATGATCAAAATGAAAAGGTGCAGAAATCCCGCTAGTCAACTTTGGACTTCTTTAGGTAAGTCCAATCCTTAAACCTCTCAAATGTTCTAGCATAAAATATTAGCTATAAACTCCAGCAGACTGAGGCAACCCTTCAGGCCACCCCAACCTACTGCAAACTAATTCACAGATCTGAGGATAAGAAAGAACCACATGACCTCAAATCTAACTCAGTCTTTCCATACCCAGTTTTCATAAAAAACAGTGTGTAATTCATGGGATATTGCCTGCATCTTTTCTTCTGTGGAAACGCATTCTGCAGACCCTTATGGGAGTAGTTTCCTCCTAAGACTAGCTTCCACGGCAGGGAATTTTCTGTTTTACAATCTCACCCTGTATCTGTGCTTTCCTAACTCCCATCCAGTGCGTGAGCAAGTTTTACAAGATAAAACACGAGCTCTCCATGAGACAGCATCCACTTTCACCCAAGAGAACAATGAAGAAATGGATGTATATTTATCACTGCATCGATGATCCACCTTCAAGTTTCTTCCATGTTAAGTTCAGTACAACACTGGATCTTTTATTGAAGCTCCACTTTATTTCATTTTGCATATCTTCTAACCATGATTTCTGTTAAAGGAAAGAAGAAAGTGATGAGACCATCTGCATAAGAACATTTAGGAAAACGTCTCTGGAGATGTCATTACTGCTTTGAGCTTAAAAACAACCAGAATGGGAACCAGAATGTTTCATTTACTTACAGATATTTTATCATAATTTCATTCTATGGGTCTCAGAGTTTCCAAAATTTCTATTTTCAGGGATCACTAACTGCAAACTTATTAGTGAGCTTATTAAATTGCATTTCAAGAGCATTCCCAGATGCTGAAAAACTTTTTATCCTACATATATATATATATAACTTGTGCTTTTCCATTTTTTACTGGATTTTTGACCCAAAGATAATTATTTTAACAAATTGGGGCCTTTAAGATGATAGGACATAGTTAATAATGTAAGTTATACTGAGATGAGATTAATGATAATAAGCAATAATGAGAAGCTATTATTTATTTATTCCAATAGAGCAAAAGTATAAAACAAATCTTATTTGGAAGTATTAATTAATGATTCTATTACTGCTGCTAATACTGAGCCTAAAAAGAGATGGAATATTATGTCAACACAGTGTACAGGAAGTGACTCAATTAGAAGTATAAAATATTTACATCTCTAGGGTGTGAGCTGGCACTGTAGGTTAGAAATAAAACATGACAGTTTAGAAAACACATGAAAGTTTAGAGGCTGATAATTTTAATGTTGGTAATTTCACAGAGATCTTTGTCATTTTCCGCAGTGTCCATTTTCATTATGCTTTCAGATGATTTCATCCAGAATGTAAACACAAATATGAAGGTGGGCGTGACTCACTGTGAGTGGGCTCCCATCTTCTACAGAAAGACACTTCCCAAGCAGGCCAACATATCAGCAAGATCTTACAGCTCTGATTTTGTTAGTTTTTTAAGTAAATGGCAGCTACTGACCACTTCAGTACTAAGAAAACACAGCTGTGCCACTCCGGGGAAGAAGGCAAAACACAACAATCTTGATGGCAGAACAAGATCTTCACTTGTGGAGCAAGTTACTACAGTTACTTTGACCTCTTCTGTATAGCACAGCGAGAACAAAAACTGATGTATCATGACTCAGAGAAAGACGGTTTCTTTCACTGCATTGCATGAAAGCAGCCAGAATGCAGGGAGCAGCTCCATCTCCAACACTGTCCCAACCTGTGGTTGCTTTAGCCTGTATCAGATGAAATGAGGGCAGGGCTCAGAAGAAAAAGACAGAGGAGAGGTTTATTTTACTCATAGTCCGTGACATAGCCATAAAATTGCTGGGGCTCTTCAAATCCCTGACAAAGTCAGTGGAAAGATTCCCTTCTGCGGGCATTGGTTTGTTCTTTGTGGATGAAGAACCTCTCAAGACAGAATCCACTGAGCCAGGTTATGCAAAGCTTGTAGTACTTCAGTAATTTCAAAGGCACATACTGCCATATTCGAATTTAACAAGTTCAGATTCTTAAAGATTAGGGTAATCTCAGTATTTTTCCAGGCTATGATTTAAAGGTTAAGTCTATCCTGTAAAAATTTATGTATAACACATGCTTCATGCACACACCTGGCCTCTTTTGAGCCACTTTAGGATCTGACTTGCAATGCATTTGCAACACGCATTTTTATAGAAATAGAAGTGGTAAATGTGTCTGTGCTGAAGCCTGTTATACAGTTATACATTTACGTGCACCAATGAAGGGTGAAATCTTTGTCACTGATATCAATAGTGAGACTTCCAGTTTTCTTTGGACTCAGGATTTCCTTAATTAGTGCCTGGGAGTGATGCTGAACCTATTGCAATGTACCTGAGCAAATATGGACAGACATACATACAAAAAAATCTGTTTTTTCACACGGCTTTTCAGTCTTACTTGCAAATTATGTTGCACTGCACAGTGGCTGAGAAAGTTAGCCAAATTTCAGTTGTTACTGTTTGCAGCTCATGATTTTGTTACTGGGGCAACCCAGAACCTTTGCTATGGAAATGTTGCTTTCAGAATTTGAGATATTGGCAGTGTTACGTAGATTTATTAAATAATTTTTAAGGATAAAACTGGCTTTAATGGGTATGCCTTGAGAAAGAACTGGAATACTTTGTTAATTGTAAGTGCCTAGACTAACTATGGCAGCAGATTAGCAGCAGACTCACAAAACTGAAGTAAAGATATCGTCCCAGCCTTTTGCGATAACTAAGATTAACTTTTAGAAGAGAGAAAATCTGCTTTAGCAATGTGCTGGATCATGATTTAAAATACAAATTTATGCCTTGAAGCTTATTGCTCCTAAAAGACAATGTGGACATTAAAGGAGCCTTCGAAGTGCCAGACGTATAAAGACCTGCCCAGACCTCTCGTGATTCTCTCTGTTTTATAAAGCTTCCTTCACCAGGTTGTTTGGTCTGATACCGATTTCTATTACACCATGATGGGTTAGGATGGGTCTCAGATCCTGCAGTGTATCTTCTGCCACAGTGGCTTTTCCTCTCCTGCTTGAGGACTGAAGCATTCAGTACAGAGGAAAGAATGGAGGGAGGGCTTCTACATTATTATTATTTTTTTCCCACACACTTTCTTCAAAACATTTACACAATAAAGGTGGCTCAAATACCAATCCTTTCCTCAGTCACTGGTTCAAACTGAGCCCAGGCAAGTCACAGATATTTGATGGAAAAGAAGAAAATAATGAGCCATCTCAAATTATTATGAAGAGGAATGTGATTAGTGTCCCCTTACTCTAGTTGTCCTCAGTATAGCTGCTTCCATCTGAGCTAGTCACCCCCTGGAGCTCCCATTAAAATGAAAGGAGAAAAATAGGCACCTTTATAATGAGTCACTGACCTATTTTATCTTTAGTAGGGTGTTCCAAAAGCGCCTTTTTCTCTCCATCAGCCAAACAGTCTAAGTGACTGGCTCTACGCTGGGGATGCCTGCATTTAATGAGATGAATCCCACTGCTTCTGACATCTTTTTTGACACATAATGAAAGAGCACCCTGATGGACGGAGACACCAGTACCTGTTTGTCTCCCACTCTGCCATGAAGCATCATGAGGGGGTAGTGGAAGGAAATGATCACTGCCAACGCTATTTATGGCATGGAGCTACATACATGCGTTACTTGGAAAACAGCAGTGGGATTTTCATCTGAGTAACGATGGGTAAGGAGAGGGGAGAGTCAGACCGTTTTGGATAAACAAAGGATTTTTATCCGCATCAGCATCAGCCTGACATCTTTCACCATCCCCTGCGCTCGCTTGAAAGCTACACATGCAGAGAAGTCAAAAAGCATGGAAAATTTGAAATGCTGCATGAAAACAAACTAAACAGTTATGAAAATCTGTCAGAAACAAAGTTTCCTGAGCTAAGATGCCTATTGCTACCTATTTTAACCTGCAGCTGATACTGTGCTCTGAAGTACCAACGTGCATTGTTCCTCCCCAGGTTTCCTCTCATACATGCTACTTACTCACCACCTTACCCAGCTTATGACTGTAAGAACCACAGGCGAAAAAAAAATAAAAAATGTTTCCTTTAGTTTTTGTTATGCGTCTCACATGCGGGATCCCAGCTGCATGTGAATCATAGCCTCCAGGCTGGGCACAACCCATCCATGGCTTTTTGTGGGAGGCTTTGCAATTTGTTTTGGAAGCCAGATAGGAGAGACCCCACCACCTCTTTGTAGGCAGGGATTTTCCGGGGGTTTAGGCCACTTGATAAAAAACACTTTTAGGTTTTATTTTGCCTACTGTAAAAAGTGCCAAGAGACTACAGAGTACTGTTCCGTTACCTAATTAATATTTAATAATTAGTGCTAAGTGGAGCAATCTGAGATTAGGAAAGAATCCCTCTCACAGCTTGCTTGCTGGGACAATCCCCTGACACTGGTGATCCTGATTCACAGCAGGGTCTGACCGCAGGCTGTCATGACAAAGGGGAATACTCTTAGCATGCTGAAATCAGTATGTTTAAATAAAATTACAATTTTGAGTGACAATTTTTTTTTTCAAAGGTTTTCTGCCATCTCCATTTCTTGGTTCCATTAAATGGACCATTGCGGCTCAAGTGAATATTTCATGCAGTGGAGAACACCTCCTGCGTTTCAAATGAGGAATTCAAAAAGAAGGTGAAATAACAGCTTGAAAAAGATGACGTTTTGCAATGACCTTTCCCTTTGGTGTCCTGAGAATTGCAACCAAAGCCTAATGTGACTGAGAAATCCATGACTGGTTGATTGACCGATAGCCCAAAGATAGCTTTTTCCAGAGTTAATTCTACCAGACAGATTCTTTAGGGAGTCCTTAAACACTGTGAAAGTTCCCAGGAGATGAATTGGATGGATGCATTTTCAAATGTTAAATAGTATTTAACATGATCTAGTTTAAATTTGTCCTCTGTCTTGTAATTGCTATAATTGCCTTCAGACAGTAAATTGTATGCCATTTGAATACTAGTGTACTGCATCTATTTTATGCAGATAACAGTGCTTATAGGGGGCAGATAGTATGGAAGTCTGTGTATTGAACACCCACATGCCAACACTAGAAGCACAGAGCTTGCTTAAATACAAGTTGTGACAGTAAATTAGTGTCAGTGGGGTTATTGTTCTGTTTCATGTGTAGGATTTTTTGGCCTGCTACCAAAGGAGAATAAATATTCAGGGAGAAGAAGCTGAAAAAGGAGGTGGTTGTATTTTGTCATTCCTGACTTCCTCAGCATATAAAAGCAGAACAGGAGCATCCTCTTGTAACTTCTGATTCTGTTCTGGCAGCACATCTTGGTTGGAGTAATGGGGGAAAGCAAGAGTCTCACTACAGCAGATATGAGGAGGTTCAAACATTCAAAACCAAGATGTGCTCCCTGGTGGAGAGAGGTAGATGACCCAAACCATTAAGAGTGAAATCTAACTGTAATTATGTCTAATTTTCCTGAGTACAGGAAAACATGAATTGAAGCATGAGTTATTTTTGAGTAATTCTGTGTGTAGACCAGCCACAGCTAGACATTCATGATAAAATAGCTGGAATCTCTGAATCTCAGAGCTAGTCCCCCACTTAGAGGAGTTATTTGGCTCTGGTTCTTCAGCTTCTCTGATGCATCAGAGGGATGTAAAACCTCACCAGACTGAGCTGGTCTTGTGCAATCCTTAAGGAAGAGGCAAAATGAGCTTATCCAAATCAGAAGAGCAAAGTAAGATGATGTGGGCTTGGAAGGTCACTGGTGACTGAAAATACAGCCTGTAAAAGTTACATGAATGTTTTGGTTGACTCCAGTGGTATTTGGATTAGGCTTTAAGTGGAAGAGAGTTGCTGGCTTTGTTGTGTCTTTAGGACATATGAGTGCTAATCCTAGTACTTTGTTCAGAGGATTCAAGTGACTAAATAGGGAATTAAAATATTGGATTAAAAGATCTGTAGAGATTATTCTCATAGCTATACATGTAAGCTTAAAAAGGATGTTGTAACTTCAGGTAAATCCCCACTTGTATTTTCCCTAAGTCTCAGCATAACCTGTGAAGGATAAGAGAGCTGGAAAACTTTACCATTAGGGATCTCAAACTAATTGGCATGTTCTCACTTCTCCAGCAGTCCCCTGGGGCTGACTGCCAGAAGTGAGTTCCACTGGCTATTGATTTTTTTTTTCCAGTGTCTCTTTAATGCATGCAATCTTTTCTTTGGTGCGCATAGACTTGGCAGCCTGGAAAGTAGAGAAGTTGAGGGATCGGAAAGGACACAGAGAGCCTAAAACAGGCACCAAAATTAACCACTAAGCATTTTAAAATGTCTTTCCACAACCATGGTAGCAACAGAGGATGGCCAACAGTGAATTCAGTCCTGATATAAGCATTTAATTTCCATGTGCTCTCACTGAAAAAAGTTTTGTTCCTCTGCAGATGCCCAAAGGGAGACCAGGTTCACTTTATGCACCCATTTCACTGGTGGTATAGTGACCCAATGTGAGATGGTAGGTGTGATAACCAGTCAGTGTACTTCTGAAAGCAGGTGTGTAATAGGAAGAGTTGGCTTTTAAAAAATTGTGCCTGTATCCTGTTGTCCTTTGTGTAGCTGCCTGGGAGAGAAAGCTATTTGAGGGGGCTTGGACCTCCACTTGCCCTCTTTGAGCATAGTGCTGTAACACAGAGGGTGATGTGCAAACACTGTTTGCAGCAGTCTCTATCTGTCACAAGAAGCTAACGGGTCAAAACAATAATTACTGAGTTGAAGGGAAATGTGTGTGGAGTTCAGGTAATTATCTTGTACTAAACTTGCATGTATCCAAATTGGATTTACAATAGGGCTCTCTAGGTAATAGATGTCTTCCACAAACCAATTCCTATGCAATTTGGGATAAGCAGGGAAGCATCTAGTAAGCTCAGTTGCCTACAGCGAAAAATGATTGTCATGCAACCTGGAGTTGAGATCTATCACGTCATATTTCTTTGCCATTCATGAATACCACATGATATGAAAGACCTATTAATATACTTAATCTTTTTTTTTTTTTTTTTCACCTAGAAGAAACATTCCAACTGTGATCACAGAACCCCCATTCTTGCACAAATATCTATCCAAACGGAATATGTGTCTCAAGGGAGTTGAGCTGATTCCCCAAATACCTGTAGGTTCCTACAGAAACTACTGTTTAGTTGTGCTTGTCATAAACAATCCATTCAATGATGCCTGAAATAGCTATTAATAAGAATTATAACATTTTCTGTTACATTAATTTTAAATCTTAACTCTTTCTGACTAAGGCTAGGATCACATTAGGTGGACTATTACCAGACTGTTGCCTTGCTCAGGTGCATTTAAAAGACCATATCTGTTTGTAGCAAGAATGATGACAACTCTCTCTAATAGGATTTGGCAATTTATAATTGCTATGTTCTGTTTGAAGACCCTCTGTCACATTCATATCATCTCTATTAGAGATCTCCAAACAAAATGAATCATAAAAAGCAATAATTAATTGGAGGAAAGCCAGAGATCTAAAACAAACACTAGCATTAAGCCTTTCCGGCAAGCCCAAAATAGTCTCCAGAGATGCCAGTGTCACAATGAAAGAGCTTTCAAAACAGTATGAAGATGTATTCTACATGTAAATAGAATGATCCTGCACAGTCTAAGACCTTGAGATCTATATTTAGAATACCTTTTTAAAAAAAAAAAAACAAAAACAAACAAAACTAAGCTGACTACATTATCCCTGCTATCTGTTTAACAGCTGTCTCTAATTTAAGGACCAGGTCATGTAACATCTTGTTTGTCAAAAGTGCAAAGGGGACCCAAAATGCCATCTTATACCACCTGAAAGCTCCAGCCTGCGAGGACAACATGAAGGAAGGAGACTTCACTTGACCACCATTTGCCGTCATCTCTATGTATATGTGGGAAGGTGTGAAGAGCATAAAAATTCAGTACCCAATGTAGCAGCTAATTTGGGTGTGCAAGCATTAGGGTAGACTGTAAAACCTACAATCAACCCTACCATACTTTTTTTTTGTCTGAATTCTGGGAAAGGATGTGTGCCTCAGATAAGTACATACGCATGTTACTAGAATTAATTCAGAAAAAAATATTAGATCAACCAACAGAATACTTCATAGGAAAAAACAACGACAACACAGATAAGCAGCACAGAGAAATGAGACAGAGGGTGCCATACAAGACTTTTTTAATTGAATTAATCATGCTTCATTGGTGACTTTTCCAATTAAAAATGATATAGAAAAATACATACTTCCAATATAATGGCCTGAATTTTTACTTCATCAACAAGAACTTCAAGCAGTAAGTTATGGCTTCCTGGTTCTTTGCCCAACATTGGCTTGTGAGCTGGTTACAGAACCCTAGATACTGCTCTTAAGTGCATCTGCTGGCCGGAGTCCTTAGTGAAAAATTTAGAGCTGTGGGTTAGCAAAGCGCACATAACCACATTTCCTCTCTGCTCCTCCTTGTGCCTTACAATGACCCTTCCATTAGTTGAGAGAGAAGGAGAGGGTAAAAATTAGCTTAACCTGTTAAATTGATATATTATTGGCTTACTTGTAAGCTCTTTAGGTTAGGAGACTCTTGGTCTTTTTTATAGTATATTTTATTGATTTGGATACATTAATGAGTTTGTAATATAAATAACGAGAAGCCTGATTCTGTGGGTAAGAGGGAAAGAAAGCTTTATGTGCCTTCATCTCTATTGTAAAGTAGATACCAACCATACTGTTCAGTGCCAGCAATCAGTGAACTAGAGTATTCAGGTTTATCTCCTCAGTTTTGGAGGCCTGCAGTGTACCTGAGTGAAGGTTAGCATTGACACTTTTACACTTTCTATCAATTCAGGCAGTCTTTCAGCTCTGATTTTTGAAAGGCTGAGAGGCCTCTTGGTGCATGTACTCTGCTCAAGGTCATATTAGATTCTGTGTTTTTATCAACAATGTACTACAAGCAGGTTTTGTAAAGAGGTGCTTTCATGTCTTTTTTTTTTCTTTTTCCTTCCTTTCTGAAAACATTAACAATATTGGATATATTGAATAAAGGGAGATGAAAAGAGAAAAAGCTTCATTTGGAGGGTGCATACTGCTTGATAGAAATCTGAATTAATTGGATACATTCTGCTCAGTAAGATTGAACCTGAAATTCTTCCCAAACTCTATATGTGCCTAGAGGAATTTACGATATATTTAAGCTACTGACAGAAAATATACAACGCCTGTAAAATTTTCTTATACACGCACACAAAACAAAACAAAACAAAACAAAACTTCAAAATTCAGCTTCAAAAACTTCAACTTCTGTGGTAGATCTGCATGAGGATATGTAACTTCACATAGCATAACAGTGGAAAAAAAAAAGCATATAATTTAGGGGCTTTAGGGAAAAGATGGGAGATTATGGGAAAGCTGTGAAGTGAAACATCCTGTCCTCATTGAATTAAAAATCTACAAGTCTTTGTTGACCTGTAGATGTGAACATTTCTCTTGAATGCAAGTGGAAACCCTTGCAGCAATCAAGGGCGATCCTACAGGAGATTGAGGAGAAATGCCTATTATTACCATTGTTAGGAAATGTAATGAACCACTACCCCTTCTCATTAAAATGGCATGCTAGCCTGAAATGTAAGCATGTTAACCAAGAAGTCAGATTAGCTAGAAGGATGAATTTGTGGATGAGTCATGCCGATTAGCAGGCTTATAAACAAAGGTTCTTTTAAAGGTCTATTTTGCCTCTCTGCTACCATCAAGTTCTCATGCAGAAATAAAAGGAATGGAGTGGAAATCAAAGAGGATTTAAAAATATCTAAAATTAGTGTTTCATCTATTTCTGTGCAGCTTTCAAGATAAATTGGTTTGATAATGTAGGTAACAAAAGCAACACAACTTTTACTTCAATCAACTACTCCAAGGGAAGAGCTACTGATTCTGCATTCACTTTCTCTGCATGTACTAATTCACCTCCTCCTCACGCTCAGCTTCCTTGTTTTCTCTTAGTCACTTCTTCCTAACAGTTTCCTTGATTGTACCTGCATGCAATAACACTAACCCCTTTCAGAAAAGCAGTTGCTTCTCTTCCAAGCACAATGAGAATGTGTATGAATAATTCTCATACCGTGACCCAACCCTTCCTAATCCAAAAGAAAAAGACTTCTGGGTACATAAGTGGACAACATTCCTTCAGCAGCCTGATTAGCTAACCTTGATGAACTTGAAGATTTCTATCAAAATTTGCTGGCCCCACCTGCCCTGATCTCTTGCTTCTTCAAAGGAATCCTACTACATCAATCTCCTCATTTGGTGGGAGGAAAAAAACACAAGAAGACTGATTTACTCACAGTCATTCCTAGCCATTGATGTGCTTGTTTCTTTTTAGTAAATGAAAAGTTGATAAAATCACTGCTCGTTTCTATAAGAAGTGCTTAACTTTTATCTTTCAAAAATTAGAAGGAAATATATCCCATTTACCTGATGCATTTATTCTGGACGATAACACTGCCTTTTATACTCCGATCTCCTTTGGAAACCACAGAATTAGTAATATTGCCATGTCTAGTTCACTAATACATTGCCATTGGAGCTGCCTTCCAATAATCACCAGAGTTGGGAGATGATTATGTGAAACTTCTTTCATTTTTCGGAAAATTTGGATGCTTCTTTATATCTTAACACTCAAATGGGCCTGCGAGGGAACTGAGAATGAGTATCTTTCTGTCCATGGAGTGCACAATATTGCTGAGAAATACAGTGGAATGTGGAGGTGTCTATGAAGTGAGTATTATTTTCCACTAGCACCAAAAATGAAACATCTGTGATGTATATTACACTGCTCTTTGACATCTTCATTTACTTCTTTTGCTTTGGAAGGAACCTTCCAAATGGCTGCCTTGTGGCTGCACTGATACCTCTTGCCACAGTGAAAGACCCTATTGTGTCTGAAAAGATTTACCTTTTCCAGTGAGAAATTGTGCTGAAATGGAAATGTTACAAGATATCTGCTGATCTCATCTTGCTTTGCTCCAGATGATTTTGTTTAGGCGATGCAAATATTTAGACTGTGACTTTTCCCCTCTCTAGTATTTGTTGATGTTTTTGATTTTAATCTTCTGCTAAGAACAAAAAGTCCCAATAAGTTTGTAGGGATAGGGGAATTAAGATACAGTTCAAACTTTTCTTTTGCCAATAAAAATAAAAGACAGTGAGAATCTTTTTCTCATCTCTAGTTGACCACTTTGCATCTTGACTGGAGCAAAATAAAATAATCAGAATCTTATAGCATCTTATTCCCAAGGTGAAACAGACAAAGAATGATAAAGCAGCTCCTGCCCTGAGAGAGGAATTTAAGCACTTCAGATGGCCTTTTACTGCTTTGGTTTACCTTATTCCTAATAGCTTATATACCACAGCTTGAAATTCTGGAAGAGACTGAAGACTACGTATTCATGAACCTTTGATAAAAATTCTCACACAGGTCCTGCAATTGATATGTCGAAGAGTTAAAATGACACACCAGGAACTATTTAATGGAAGTAACTCTTCAATGATTAGGAGAAAATGTTAAATACATTGTGTAAAAACATCTGGAAGGAAGATAGCAGTAAGTCAGATTCATGAAAGACTTTTTTTCAATCAAAGAATATAATATAGATGAGGATTCTAAGTGAATGTCACTAGAACTATGGTCTCTGTCCCCTGTGGCACCATTCATGTCATTGCAGATATCTGAGTGAAGTGTGTGCTTCATTTTTCCTTTCTTTTCATCTACAAAGAGGAAAAAAGCACTAACTAAAAAGCTCAGTTCTATCAATGTGAATTAAAGCATGCAAGCCCTTGTACTCTGAGATCCAAACGTATCAGATAGCAAAGAGAATTCACCTTTGGAAATCCAATTAAAATTTAAATTGAGGTCATGTGTTATCATTTTAATATGCAACAGTAGCATTGTTTTCAATTAGCATCTACTAATTACTCTGTGAAGAGTTAAAACAGGACTTTCCAAATGAAACTGGTAATAAAAGAGAGAAAGGTTTTCTGCAGTGGTGTGTACCAAGAGTAATTGCCAGCAGAAATCAGTTTGGAACTTAGCTGTATATCCAGCAGTAAATCCAGCTTAGCTGTATATATATATAGTCTTTCTTAGATTTTAGATTTTTGCTAATGTTCGGATGTCATAGAAAATACAAGTATGAAAAAATTCCATTATGATGTACTTGACAATCGAGTCAAAAGAGACAAGAGCACTGGATTCTGGGAAATATACTATGAAAGAAAGCAAACTCTATAACCCTATTGTTTACCTTATAAAACTACAGAAAGCAAATGACTGTGTATGAAAATATATTTTCTATCTTCCCAGAAAAAGTAATCAGTGATTAATGTATACATATTTATACATATGAAAAAAAATTAATGTGCGTATACTTATGTAAAAGGTCATGAAAAGTGTGACGATCATAGCCATGTGGACAAACATGGTAGGTATTGTCTTGCATTAGGCTTTGCTCCTACTGTGTTTTGACTTGTCGTTAGATCAACTCCACTACCAGAAACATCGTTGTCTCATGCCAGTAAGAAGGGGAATAGCATGACTTGAACAGCATCAACTTTAAGCAGTCGAGGTTTCACACAGTGTAAGAACCTCAGGCATGGAATTTTTTAGAACCTGAGGCCAAAGCCTCATTCATTGATTTTTGGCCTATAAAAAGGAAAGTGGAGCTACTGATTCCTGTGGAGTACCTGGTTTATAGAGGGTTGAACTTAACCGGACTCTTTCCATTAACTCTACCAGGCTTCAAGTTGGAAATAGAATGGCTATTCTGCATCAGACCAGCCCCTATCTAAACCAGAAGCCTCTCTCCAATGTTGTGAATTTAATCTTGAGATAAGCTCAAAACACTTCTACAGAAGACAATAACAGGTTTAATACAGTACGCGACAGTCTTTCTTCTAAATTTTCATATCTGAGATGGAGTGCTCCCCTAATGAAGATCGACAAATGGATCAGGTCGTCTTTTAGATTTTGATTCTTTTGGGATATTTTAAAAAATCATTTAAGGATACTGTTTTTTTCCTCAAAAATACCTAAATGTTTTAAATTGCGAGGTATATTTTTAAATGCAGTTGCAGTTCACTGTGCTCCCCCAGTCCATGTTCTGAATACCCAAGCAAAAGCAAATTTGAGCTCTGGAAGCTGTGTTCATTTGATGATGAGTTCATTTGCTTAATTAGCCATGCAAAGGAGAATTTTATCAGCTGAGGAATTAAGTATATTTTCACAGTCCAGAATACAGATGACCCACTTCTACCTTTTACCTGCTCCACCAAAGCACAGGGATGTTTGCTGTGTGACTTTAGATCTCCGAAACCCACTGTATGTCTTTACATCTTTTGCATCATTTGAGTGTTCCACCTTTTATTTTCAACTAATCCCTTGCTAGTTTTGAGGGTGTTCCTGAGTACTGAATGTTTTTCACTTCTTCTGATAAGACAGGTGGAACAGAAGTTTTTACTTTGCCAGCGATGACCTGTACTTTTTTGGATAGCTGTGTTTTCATTTATACTTTGGAGGACACGGAAAAGATGAATGTGACAAAAAAAATCCATTATGATATACTTTCTTTTATTCATCATGTTCTTTAGATAGCCAATATCCCTTTCTTTACACACAAGTTATTTTGGAAAAAAATACTTTCCAAGAATTCTGACACAGAATTACAGCACTTTTGTGTGCTAAGGATAACAACAATCACCTAACAGAGGGTCTATCATTTTAAGTGTACTGAACTAAAGTAAAGCTAGAGTATTTTTTTGTTGTTGTTGTTTTGTTTCCTTTGTTATTTTATTTTCGCAAGTTTCAAATAGATCTAAACAAAACAGACAAACAGACTAAAAATTCCTTCACCCACAAAAAGCTTTCAAATTTATTGAGAAAAGTAGGGAATAATTTACAGACAGCATTTGATGCCTACAAAAACATAGAGGCCTTTGGGACTTCAGATGACTGAAACTGTGATAGCTGAAATGGAAAGACAGAGGTCAGACCTTGAGATTTGCAGAAGCTTGGAAGGAATTTGGTTGCTAGGAAGCAGTATATTTTTTAAATTTAATTTATAAAAATGTTTTAAAAAGGTTTAAAAGAACTTGATATAAAATATTTTCTTAATTTGCACAGTTATTTTTATCATATGCCCTGCTTTTATTGATTTGAAATGATAGCACGTAGCGTCAGCTGCTTTCTATCTTGCAAATGCAAAGTTATGCAGTTTAACCTCTGTGTTACTATGGTACAAACACATAAGACATTATTCCTGCAAATGCCTATTCATTCAACTTAGTATGTGTGGGTCATCCCATTAAAATCAATTAGAAAATTCCTGAATATATGAAGCTTGCCACCTGCCTAAATTTTCTTCCAAAATCTACTTGCTTTGCTATTTTCTATGCCAGAGGCCAAGGAGAACACCCTGGCATCAGGAAATTCAGTGTTGATCCAAAATAAATCTCCTAAATGCATTGGAATCATCTGGGATTTACACCATGGTGTACAGGGAATGGCAGTTTACTGATGCCTGGGGCCGGAGCAACCCACATGCTGTCCTACAAAGAGCACTGGAAAAAGAGGAACCAGTGGGACAGCTGGCTGGGGTCTGGTCTATGCCCACAGCACAATGCTGGGGCCAGTCAGGATGAGAAAAGGCAGAAGACTGTGCATGCAGTATCTTCCACTTAAGGAATAAACAGCAGCAGCAAAATCCCTACTAAAGTGCATAAAAATAAAATTACAAATAGCTTGAAATATTTTGATGCAAGATTGATTTCACATTTTTCTTTCTGCAGTCTGGCTGTAAAACGACATCAGTAATCAACTCAGACTTTGTAGCCGTACATTTGTTACCATGCCCAGAATACTCTCCCAACGCATTATACAAACAACATCCTCAAGGTACGAGGGGTGGTTATCCGTCCGCCTTCCCAAGGCTCCTTGTCAGTGATTCATATCATATGGTTATGTTCTTATGACTGAGGAGAGGAAAAACAGTATCACATCCTAAAAACTTCTGCCCTGAGAAAGAGTCCAGCAGCCCTGCTACAGTAACAGAAAGAAAAATTTGCAGTGATCTAATATTCTTATTATGTTATGATTATCTGCAGAGCTCTGGCTCTGCAGTCTTTCTCTCTTTCTCTTGCTTTAATCTATGTAGGCATTTCTATTATACCTGTCACCATAGCATCTGAATGCTTTCCAACCAAGAGGAAATACTACCTCGTTTTTGACTCCATCAGCAAAATATGGACTTTATCTTAGCTAGGATGGAGTCTCCTAAAAATGTCAGTAAGCCAAGAAGGAGAGCATGGAGATTTATTATAGACACAGCACCTCATTCTCCAGTCTGTTTTCTGTTCTGCTTGTGTATTGTATTGGGTCTCTCTGTGACAAGGCGAACAAGGTGACGACTGTGGTATTAACAGGGTGTTTGTATAATGAATATTTTTTTAAGTATAGTGACAAGTTTAAGTATGATATAGCAACTCAAGAAGTACTTTTGATAAACTGGGTAGCTCCTCCCAGAAGATCATCCATCATCTGCTTCATTTATATTGCAAAGGGTACTTAAATGTAAGATACTATTTGCACTACTGGGTCTGTCTTCTACGTGGTTTTGTCATACACGGTCTCTGTAGAGAGACAGACCTTCTATAAGTCATAAAATAATCACAAGTCACTGTGTGATAGATGCTTTAGTCATGGTTTACGTGATTTAAATCTCATGAAAAGGTGCTCTCATTTTAAGTTATGCTGTCTTGACAGGACTTTAATTAAAATTTCAAATCAGTCAGCTCCTGTTCCAAAGATGACCAGGGAAGCAGACTAGAGTCCTCTCACCTCCATTCATGTTGCAAAATGAATGAACCTACTGACAATGCTTTGTTTGCATTTTCACTGAATAGGGGGAGAGACAGAGAGGTAATATGTAAAGGTCCTTAGAATTTTAAGAATATTTATTTTACCTTCATTCTTCATATTAGTAATTCAAACTGTCATACAGTATACTTCAAGAATGAAAAACGAAAAAGCTTGTTTGCTTTTTTTTTTTTCTTTTTCTCGTTCCTTTCAGAACAGTCCTTTGAAACCTTATTTGCATTGAAAATACTTATTGAAAAGCTGAGTCTCATGTCAGGGTTCCTGTTCTACTCAGAGGATGTAATTTTGCTTTGTAAATTGGTCTCTCATCTTGAATGAACAAATAAGCATCCTGGTGGATGCCAATTAGATGAACTTTTGTATCCCAAGTAGAACCACTGAGAGCAATTTTGATAGACTGGTTTTGCATTTGAATATGCTTTCAGCTAGATCTAAAATACATTTTAAAATCAGATTGACCTCTCCAGAGTTTTTCCAAAGAAAAACATTCCCATTATGTTTAGACATTTTATTTGGACAGTTTCAGAGCAAGACATTTTGACTCCTGTTTAGTTCCTGTCTTTTTTTTTTTTTTTCCCCAACACTTAAACATCATATCTTAAAAAGTGAATATGAAAGTATTTCAATTTTGCTAAAAGTAAACATTGAGAATAACTACATCTCTGTTGTTTGTCTGCTTTTGAGACATCTTCAAGGAAAAATCTGGAACACTGATTCCTACCAGAATCAAGTCAAGTATTGAAAGCCTGACATTCTTTTGAAATGTAACTTCTATTCTCGCAGCTCATCTGCAGAAAGAAATGCATTGGTTGCTTAAAATGTCTCCAGCTGCAATAGTCTAAATCAGGAATTTGAAAACATTTTTGACAGACACTGCCTTTGGTAATGGCAGTTCTGGGTATAATCAGCGACAGGAATAGCACTGATTACTGGTATCAGTCAAAAGCACTTGCATCTCAGACTGTCTGTCTATCATTTACAGCCAGCTTCCATACCCTTAATGGTATATGCGGTACCTCCAGAACTGCTGGGATTTGTACCAGGGTTTCTGGTGTACTACTCTGTGTACTAACCTAGTCTTTCACTGCTTCCTCATATCTGAGACTGTTTTTAATAGAATTCTGAGCATGTTCAAAGAAAATGATTTTTGAGAGGTGTCAGTCACCATTAGCATGCAGGATAGGTAAGCACTTTTAAAACCTGTTTCATTCATCCTAAATCACTGAGACTCCAGTGAAAGCAAAACATTCCTTCATCTTGCCTTTGGACAAAAGATAAACCAGTCTTTTGCTGTAATAATATGTTTCTCAGCTCCACAGAGCTACAGACTGATGTTATCGATGTTCGGCTGCAATTCTTGTTCATGTGTATTCACACACATAATACCAATTCTTTTTGGAGTCAACTGGCAAGGAGGATGAAAGGTGCTGAACTTCCTATAAAACCACTCATGAATTATAAATTCTGGTTGGACTTGGTGGTGGGCACTGCGACACAAGGGCAGGCACTACCAGTGCTCTGTGACACAGGATCATCTCAAATGGCTGCACAGAGGTTACGAGGTTACCCAAGAAATCACTCTCATCGAGTTCCTGAAGTCCAAACTAAAATCCTGTGTCAGTGAGAGGCACTGGCTTCAGCGCTGTGGTTTAAAAAGAAATCACTAAAGCAAAGACAGCTCAGTGAACTTATAGACAGTCTCCTATTCTTTAAAGTAGTAATGGTAAAAGTACTGTGCTTCCCTGAAATGGTGAGAGTGAGCAGCAGACACTGCTTTCCCTTCTATCTGAACATTACTCTACATCAATGACATTTTTCTAAGGATTTCCCAGCATGGCTCAGCTTATTCCCAAACTAGAAATGATGGGAGCCTTGATGAAGACATTTGGCAGCTCCTGTTTTATATAAACCTGATCAGAATAAATGTAACTAAAGGAGTTATTTAAAGTTAGCAACAAGTGGCCAGCTGAAGGAGCCATCCTGACCCCTGTGGAGAACTAGGGAGGACTTCTCCTATGGCCACCTGCACGGAGCAGCTGACATAATGCTTTGCAACCCAGTCTCCTGAGGATGATGCCCTTCTCAGATGGCCTCCATGATTCACATAGGCTTCTTTCCCAGCCCCAGCATGTGTTCCCTGATGGAGTCTGTTCTCTTTGTCCTTTCTCTTTAAGGGAGCTATTTCTTCATCACCATCTCTACAATTGTCCCCATGCTTCTGTGTGGTGCGCCTTTTCTCTGTAGCTGAAAGGAAGATGAATTTACCAGATGATGTCACCAAGTCTATGTTGTGATGAATGTTTTTGTGGACATTCAATGTAAGACAGATAATAACGGAACAGGAAGTGAAGAAGGAAGGAGAACTGTGTCATCCTGGTGTCTCAACTGGCTACTGGTTTCCCAGACTAAAGATAGTACCTATCCTTTCCACACCCTCCCAGCCATTAGATCCCATCTCCCACAGGCTGCTGGGCTGCAGTACTCTGTGCAGGACAACCCCACATTTTAGCACTCTCTATATAAATATCTGATGCAGACAAATACAAGCCCATGTTTGTAATGGCAGCTAGACAAACTCATAAACAATACATCTCATAACCCAAGTTCATATGAAATCCTAGTCTTCAGGGAGCTAGAGGATAAACACGAATCTGTGCTGTTCTTCAAAAATGCTGAAGACCAGAGCCTTAAATAGAAAGTTCTGAAGCAAATGATGGTTTTGACTCTTAAACTGCCTGCCCCACAATTTGGGGGCATGGCATTTGACTATTATAGGTTACTAGAAGCACAAGAAACACTTAGCTAAAATTAAGAAAAACCTTCAAATCATTATGAGCTTCACGTTTTTCATGTTGCTGAGTTAGCTCCCTAACTGTGCTCTAATTTCTGTAGCTGCAGAAGATGGTATGTTGCAGTTCAGAACTGTTAGGGAGAAAATATCTATTACATACAGATGGAGGGGTTGGGACTATTTAACCCCATGAGGGCTCTGTGAAATGGAAAATATCAAAAGCAACCCATAAACTTTTCATATTTTCATATAAAGATGCTTGCGTGTATGCACACATGCACATTTTGGCACACCACTTCATTCTGACTTATGTCAGGTGGCCGTGCTCTTCTGTTGGGCCAAGTTTGCTTTAGCCATTTTTCTTCCTGACAGAGCTGGCCTAATATCTTCACCTCCCTTCTATTCAGATAGTCTTCGGAGAGGTCAAAGTTAGCAGCATAGTTTCCAGAGACTTTCTGTGCAATCAGTGCCAAGGTTTAATCACCTTCAGCAAGATTATCCAGGTCATCTTGACCCTAGGAAATTTGGAAAATGGCAAAAGAAATAACAACCCTTTCCAGAAGGTTCAAAAGCATTTGAATTGCCTGTCACAAGGTGTGGAACTAAAAAATAAAAATAATAATAATAATAAAAAATCCCACCACCACCAACAACAAAGAAACCAACCAGCCTAATGCTCTTTTTGAGCTTCTTTTTGTTGATGGGCAGCTGTTGTTGCTTACCTAGACCCCTCGTCAGGTGACATAAAGGGTTATCTGATCAATGCTTGCCCAGTGCTTTGAAAACAAGAAATAGAGATTCGATCCAGTCCCACTGAAGTTGGCAGGCCTGTCCAGGAGAAACTGAAGGCAAGATCTTCCCTCATTACACTGCATTCTTTTCCCTTTATCAAAAGGCAGAATGCTTCATTGCAAATTACTTTCTTCAGAAGAAGAAAGCGAAGCTAATGAACCTGGGAAAGGAAAACTCAGCGTTAGCAATACAGCATCTTTCCTATTCATGAGGAATCCTCTGTTTCTGTCTGCCAGATTGAACAGTCATTATTAATCTAATTTCACAGCACTGATTACATTAACGTTATTCTTTTGTATTGTACGACACTATCAATGAAACCTTGAGGAGACAGAAGCTAAAACAGTGAGGTTAAGAAGACAAATCAACTACTGACCTGTATGGCTGCTGCAGCTTGAGCAGGAAAGATCCACTTCCTAATAAACTATTCAGAGAGAGGCAGAAAGACAGAGAGAACAGGCTGAACCTTTCACAAGATGCTAAGTGCAAGCTTTTTCTTGGCTAACACTTTTTCTGTCATGACAGCTCTCAGTCAATTCCAGATGAAAGCAGCTGCTTTCCTAGAATGGGCCACAGCTTTCCTGACTTCTCCGTCTTGGGCTTACTTCTGTCAGAATTTGATATACAACCTTTTACTAAAAAGCATATGTAAGCCCTTATTCATTTAATTATGTTGGTTATGGAAATATTCTTTCTATGACCTCTAAAGCCACCACTTGTTCCATCACTTCAGAAATGCATTCCATACAATACCCACTCAATATTCTCTACTTAGGGTGCAGATTTTTGACTTATTTTGATTGTATATGTAAATTCCATGATACATTGCTGTTCTCTATCATTAGGTGGATGTTATTTGATTTTGGCATTCAGTTAGCACTAAGAAAATGGAAACACTGAGGCACATTCAAATTTTTGGCACTTTTGATGATTCTCACAAATCCTAAATCCTTTACACTGCTCTTTTTGCAGAGCCCATTTACAAAGTAAATTACATTTGAGGGCCAGGTCTGTCAAATGCTGAGCACTTCTAGCAAAGTGCTTAAGTCCATCTTCATAAAGGGACCTAGGTAGCAACATCAGGCTTTTGGATATTAGAATTTCCTTTGGAAGGGTATGTGGATTCTCACTTATGTTTAGAAAAGACATTATCTCTACAGCAAAACCTTCTCTACAGCATTTCCTATTGACTATGCTGTGCACCTTCTATAACATATTGGCTCTTGTAACCTCACAGTGATTTGCTGAACTCTTCCCTCTCACTTTCTAGGGACCCTCGCTGCTCTACTTAGGGGAGTGAACTGTGTCTAAATATCTCTTTGCCCTGCAGTGGAGCAGAAGCTTTTCTCAGCACCAGGTCTGGATGTCAGTGTGAGCTACCTGACTATGCTGCAATGAGAGCCACCACCTAATTTTGGGTGCTTAACAACTGAGAAATCTAAAATCAGAGGCAATCTTTGAATTCACTGTACTTTAAAAGCAGTGAGTCTGTTTGCATTTTGCTTTCTGCCTCCTACTTCTTCACAATCCATCTGCTGGATCTGTACCAGCAGCCAAAACCACATGACTCGCACTACAGGATGAAATGACTTTAAATGGCAACGTGGCTCTAGCACAGCATTAACATCTCAGCAGCAGACAGGGTGAGATTAATGTCACAATTAGCAAGTGGATGTTTGATATCTTAACCTCAAGGATTCGTTGCACTTGTAAATCTGTGGGGGCTCAGTTGGGTGCTCTGTTGTTACAGATCGCAGAGATAATGTAAACAGGCATTTGCTGGGGCCTGGTGGAATCAGGAGGTTTCTGTTTGCATAAACAGTCTTTTTAAAAGGTGGAAATCTTGCTATAATGTAAACACAAAGGTATATGTATATAAACACTGTTTTATGGAAGAAAAATTGAATAAACCTAAATTCAGTAAACAAAAGTTAAAAGCAACTCCGCATTAAATATTGAAAGGGGAAAGCAGCATCTCCTTCCTACTTGCGAGCTCAAGGATGATAATTCAAAGCAAATATTGTGAGCTGAATTCCTCAGTGTTCCTGGCAACCCAGAGAAAAACATAACTGAAGACAGCAAAATATCGAGCACTATTGCCTGTGCAGATCCTGAGATGTGAGGGCTAGGATGAAGCACACAGACCTGATCCTGAAGAGCTTTCCGGATGCTACCTGTGAGTCAGGGTGCCCTGCAGGCCCCATCGTGTACCAAAACTGAACAAAAACTGAGATTCTGCAGGGTATAACCCTTGATGATGGGGGTACTACTGCTCTCTGCTGGTGCAAAATCACAGTCGGTAAAACATGTCTTGCTGATGCAAACCAACTCAGAGAAAATGAATGCTGTAGAGCTATGCAGAGAATGGGCATTCCCCATCAGTGAAGATTTAAAATTTTCAATATTTGTCTGTTTTTAACAGATGCTCAAAGTTCTTCACACATGAAAAGAGAAGTAGCTAGGATTTATCAAAATATTTTGTTTCAACAAAACAAAATGATTTGTCTGAGCTTTGAAGTTTTTAAAGTTATAATATGTGGAATTACAAAAATGAAAATAATTTTAAAGAGAAAAAAAAAATAATGTGTTTCTATGTGGTACTTGTTCTTCAATTCTTTTCTTTTCCTTTGAGCCTGGCCACTTTCACCTTGTCTCTCTAGTTACTGTTCTCTGTAGCCCCCCAAAATTATTATTCAAATATTTTCTCTGCCTTCTGTGGCTTTTCAGAAGATTTACTTAGAATTCCAAATTTCTTATAACATGAAAAATACTGGCTATAAATGAGCTTTAAAGTAAATGATAGTCTACTTACTAAAAAAAAAAAAAAAAAAGCAGCACATAATGTATTTTATTAAGACCTTACTTTTATATAAGTACCACTTATACTCTTTATACTCTTTATTTAACTAATGGCTTTTTTTTTTCTTTTTCCCTCCAATGGAAGAAACTCTTTTTTTTTCCCCTTTCTTTCTAACTGTTCCCTATTCTAAACACTGAGTTGAAACCCAGTAGATTAAAAAACTAAGCACATTATTTAATGGAATCATTACTGATTCCATGTAAATAAACATAGGCATCGACATATATATCTAAAAATTCAATGGAAGCTCTCAAAAGAGCCAGCATACACACTAACTCCTAATTACTGTTCTATTACTAACACAATATATAGCGAATATCAGTTTTAAGCAGAAGTACTAAATGAAATTTGTATAGGTTTTCCAATAATAGCACAATACGGGAGAAAAAAAAATTATCAGATCAGACTAAGCATGAGGAAAAAAATCCCCCATAGCATGTCATGTTACTGATGTCAAGCAGAACAAGTCACTAACTTTTAATTCATAGTGACCTCTGGCATTAAGGATTCCTCTTTACAAATCTCTTTTTATAATAGGAACGAACATGATTTCCCCTTAGGCTGCAGCTCTTTAGCACAGCTACAATAAACACACACAAACTGTAAAAGTATTCTCAGCTCTACTATGTTCTTTCCATGTGTAAGCCAAGTAGGATATCAGTTCCTCTCTTTCCTTTTCAACACATCCTGCTATCACGAAACCAGCCACTGAGCAGTTCTGCTAGGTAGCAAATTGTTGTTTTGTATCTTTTGAGTAAAATCCCCTAAGAATGTTTCTCCTGGCTAGATACTCTCATTTTATAGATTTTTGCTCCTGTGTGGACAGAATTTGCACCCCTGAGTAAACCTAGTTAGAGGTTTTGCTCATTGCATGTTCAGTATGTAAGCACCCTTGGGTCTTCGGTCTCAGATGATCATCCTATGTGCTTCTTCAGAATTTATGATTTGTTTTTAATGGACTGTACCAAGGCTAAGAAGCTTTCACAGTGCTCATCATCAATCTCACTATCCTATGATTTATATGCCATTCCTATGCTTTTAAAATGTTATAGAAAGGGGCTGTATTTATGGCACTTTTTCTACAATGTTTTAGAAGTGGTTTCAGGACACGTAATGTACTTTATAGATTATACATTATAAGGAGGTTATATTATCTTCTCTGAGAGTCTTGCAACCTTCATTGACACTAATAAGATTTACATGTCCTAGTGGACTAAAAAATGGACTGCAAAGTCTTTAATTCAGTTTATTAGAATGAGTGGCTGACTCAGAGTTGAGAAGGATCATAACCTTTTGACATCAGTCATTTGCTCCTAGGGCCAACACAGAAAAACTCCTTGTAATCCCCAGGGAGAAGAATATTCTTTGAGTATTTCTTGAGTGGCCTCTTTGGCCATTTTGGCCCCAGTACTGCAGCTCTACAGCACAACAGTTTCATTTGCTTAAGTGGTTCTTTAGACATTCTCAGTGACTGATGATTTTGCTGAATCAGGGCTTTAGGAAGTGTTTCATCTTCAAAGATAAAGCAGTGCAAAAGTAAGTACACCACAGGGTGATTTGTTTCCTTCTCTAAGACTGTGTCTATTGACAGTTCTCAAGGGAAGAAATGAGATTTTTTTCCTCTCTGATGATAAAAGGGGCCATATTTTGGTTTCTTCATCCCTCTGGATGTTTCCTGGGATTAGATGGGGGAAATCAGAAGACATAGTTAAAGAGAAAAGAAAAAAGGCTGATGGAAACCTAGGCAAAGGAAATCAAGACTACATATTGATATATCTTGTCACTGAACAAGTCCATGTAACAGTTGAGTCATCATAAAATGGACCTTATGGATATTATACTCGTGACTTCTGTACTTCAGAAAAGGTGTAAGTAGTGAAGATCTAACCTATTTCTTGAAATTGTAGGGGCAATAATTATTAATTAATCAGACATAAAAAATAAAACCCTAGCGACCTTGCCAATATAGAAGAACTCTAAGCGGTTTTTAAGGTTGATGCCTAATGCTTCATGCCCCTTATGTAACAGAGGGACACAATGTCAGTGCAAGTTGAGAAAAATCATGAACAAAATGACCTCACACAGCCCATTGAGCTGGATTTGTAGTTCTGCAGAAAGCAAAGCTGTCCTCTGTATACATTTCCTGATACAAAAGATTGTGAGGTTTTGGATGCCAGTTTCAAATTAAAGCCTATCACTCAAAAAATATTCATGGATTATCAAGGCCACATGTACACTATTGTAACAATAGTACCCCAACTGAGAACAACATAATAGCAATGCACTGAAGTCTGTGAGCTTTTGAGTGTTCCTTCAGCATGTTGTCCATCAAGGAGTCTTGCAAAGTAAGCACAAGCTATAAATGTTCTTTGCAATAAATCCTTTCTTTTCTCTTTTATCACCTGGAAGAATCCATATCCACAACAGATGTTGAAGAAACTTAGGAACTTGAATTACACAGAATCAGAACTGTGGTTCCTGAAATGAGAAGTTCAATGAGAGTTATGAAGAGGTATGATATCAAATGCAATTAATTTCTTATCATTTGATTCCATTGGAAGGCATACATTCCTAGACATCATCTAAAATACATGGGTAGGAGTGACATAACCAGTCTGATACCATTGCTATCCGAGAATATTTGTATATGCCACATACACAGTGCTTAAAATATTGTTATGGGCAAAGAGAAGACAATACCTTACACCTGAGGTCAAGATTTTATTGTTAATCTCATATAAAGATTTGACTATATAATCCAAATACAGAAAACAGTTAACGTTATTAGTCTAAATAAAGTTAAAAATTTCCAGGTAAAAATATATATCTCATCAACAGCACCAAAGTTAAAAGTTATAATAAAAAAAACCCTCCTGGTATCTAGTGCTTTTTCTCTGGTGCTACGTTTACCTCTTCACTGCTTGATCTGCTAGGTTTACCTCCCCATCTACTAATGTTGATGGATTTTGCCTGGGGTAAGAGTTGTGATAGAAAGTTGTCATCCTGGCATGCTTGTTGGGAGGAGTATGATTTTCATGGGTACATTTTTATTTTTATTTATTTATTTATTTTTATTATGTCTACACCCTGATTTTTCTTCTTTGGTTTGCAATTCTTATGTTACATCTAACTTTACTATATGTGATGGGGTTTATACATGAGACACTTGTCTTTTCTCTTATCCCTAAAACTGTTTTTGCCCAGCTCCTAGGTTTGCAGTACCTTTGATGGTGATTTAATGATAGCCCTAGGGCCTCTGGTATCATCCTATGGCCAAACCTTTACAGCCACTTTTATCACTCTGTAGCTTTACTTCTTTATGCTTCATCATTAATCTAGGGTCATAAATCATTCGACACAGCATAATTACTTGCTATTCCTATTTATATAAAAACTTTTAGCAACAGGTATTACACCAGTTATATAAAGCTAAACAAAATGAAAACAGATAAGGGATGAGACACCTGGTCATTAGACAATTGTTAGAGATAAACAAGCTGAAACAAAGCACCAAGCTAGCTGACACTAGTACAGACAAAACCTGACAAGCCCTCAGGACTGTTTTAAATTAATACAAAGCCTGTGGCTTGTTATCAGCAACAGCGACATTGTATTTACAGTTACATGGGGCTACAGAGGGCACAATAAGATGGAGAAGAGATTCCAAAGGATCCAGTTCACCAGTTCTTTTTTTTTTTTTTTAGCTATGTAATGATAGTAATGAGAGTATCTTTGCATCTCTCAAATGTACAGTACTGAAGATAGGATAGTAGATGTACAGTAGTGAAGATTGGATTAGACTTTGGACATGAACAATTTTGAGAAATCTAAATTCTCAATGTATCAGTAACTCAGGAAAATGAAAACAGCTAATAGCAGTTTAAAGTGCTGTTTTACCTTCTGTCATTCACATCTCAAAGACTGGATCTGATTTCTAGCAAGGATAGGTTTAAAACTAGGAATAGGGATAGAATTTGGGAAAGTACAGACTAAGGATCCCAGGTTCCTACTGTGTCTTGGAGGTCCCTTGGAGCAGGGAAGAGGATTTGTGTCATTTTTATCAAAACTGTTTTTCTTAACACTTTGTTGGTTCCTTCTCATGCCGACCTTTACATTTTGAAATGAGGTAGGACCAAGACCAGAGTTTCTACTAGGGTTTTCGAAGGTACAGGCTCATGAACCCAAGTTCTACCTAAGGAAAAAAATGAAGTTAGGGGTGGGTCTTGGGGATATTGTTTTCTATTCAGTGTCTTTTCTATGAAAATTGCAAACTCACTGGGAGGATCTTCTGGATCCCCTTGTCTATTCCATGGAAGCCATGTTTTGTGATTCTATCTGGTCCCCAAAATTTCTTCTCTTATACATAACAACCATTTTCAACAAAAAGGGGAGGGTAATTTCTCTCTGTCATACCTCATAGCCTGCTAATAAGGTCAATTAGCACAGTTTTTGTTTGCTTGGTTTTTTTTTTTTTTTTTTGGGGGTGTGGTTGTAGATTAAAACATCTTTCATCTAGGAAGAGCCTAGAAATGGGGGTGCCACCGTGTGAATAATCAGACTGCTAATCTGCTAAAATGCAAAAAACACATGGTAGGTAACAGTATTTCCTCTTCCTCCTCCCCTCAAAATACAGCTTGTTTATTGTAGCCCTCCTCCTATCTCACTTACTGGTCTGCCCTGGGTTCAGAGTTCAGGCACACATGGGCTGACAGCCACGCAAGGCATCAGTGCTAAGTGTTTTTCATGGCAGATCTGGCCCTGCTAACCACAAGTCGGTGCCTGAATTTAGATGCTCAGTGACTCCAAGGTAAATTTGGAGATACTTAACGGACTCAGGCACTTAGGGGATGAGCCAGCCTTGACCAGTGAGTGACGCAGCCTTGCTGGAATAAGCCATCCCCAGAGGACACCAGTGAACTGGAGTGCACCCCACTAAGAACTGTGACTCTCAAGCATGCCATGCATGCTCCCTTCCTCAGCCGCACCTCTTTTAGTTCACAAGCCTTCCCATAAAAATGAAAATAAAGACGAACGCTTTGTCAGCAGCACACAGAACTCCCTCTCTCTGCCCTTTCCCTGACTGCCTGAGCCACGAGCGCTCTGTCTGCGTTTCTAGGAAGAAAGAAAAAGCGGTGCTGGACGAGCAACAAACACCACGAAGGCCGGCCCGGGCCTTCTCGGCCTACTAGGCACCAGGGCTAGAGCGGCGGTGCTATGGCTCCCCCTGGCGGCCCCCTTTAGAGCCGCTCACGGCTGAAGGAGGCCTCAGGCCCCGCGCTGCCTCCCCCCGGCCCCGGCCTCTCCCCTCTTGCTCAGCTGATATAATCGCTAATATCCATCTTTAACTCCCTTTTTTTTTTTTGTTTGTTTTGTCTAAATTCGCCTATGAGCAGATGCAGGCATCCCGATGAGCTTGTCTAGACTGGGTGACACTCAGCGTTCCCCAAGTGTTGGTTGCCACCGCCTCTTTGGTGAAGTGCAAAGCAATATGGCACAGTGGTTGTCAGTAGCATAAATTATGCCCCTTTGTTGTGGTTTAACCCGGCTGGCAGCTAAACACCACACAGCCGTTCGCTCACCCTCCCCCCTCCCTCTCTGGGATGGGGGAGAGAAACGGGAAAGTGAAGCCTGTGAGTTGAGATAAAGACAGTTTATTAAGACAGGAAAATAATAATAACAATAATAATAATAATAGTGATAATGGTAATAGTATTAACAATAATAATGTGTAAGAAAACAAGTGATGCACAATGCAATTGCTCACCACCCGCTGACCGATGCCCAGTCTATCCCCGAGCAGCCGGCCCCCCCACCCCGGCCAGCCACCCCTATATATTGTTTAGCATGACGTCAGATGGTATGGAATACCCCTTTGGCCAGTTTGGGTCAGCTGTCCTGGGTCTGTCCCCTCCCAGCTCCTGCTGCACCCCCAGCCTGCTCGCTGGCAGGACAGAGCGAGAAGCCGAAAAGTCCTTGGCTTGGTGTAAGCACTGCTCTGCAACAATTAAAACATCAGCATGTTATCAGCGCTCTTCTCATCCTAATCCAAAACATAGCACCCTACCAGCTACTATGAGCTACTTAACTCTGTCCTAACTGGAACCAGGACACCCTTAAAAGTGAGAATGAAGTGATTATTGGGGATTTAGCCACCTGCTTTTATTGGCCTGACCCTAGCATGTGGAGCAGGGTATGCGCTCCCAGCCACCAGTGCTCCCCAGCTATGCCACGTCGGGGAATGCTGGTTTCACTGGGAGACCCTTGGGCCCGTGGCTGGCTGGGCTTAAAATCAGCCTGTTGAAATCTGGGCTGGCTGGGCTTAAAATCAGCCTCAGGTAAAATAGACATAGTCATGAATTTGCATGGGAGGCAGGGCAAGGTGGAACATGTCGTTGTTTCTTTTTCCCTCAGAGAACTCTATTGCTCTTTGGCAAAGCATACAAGGATTTGTGGGAAGGATCACATCTTATGTTTCTACTGCAGGGAGACTTGCAGTCCTGCCACCAGCGGGGCCCTGGGTTATGATAGTGTAGGCGCTGCCTCGCCCACCATCCATAAACTTCAGATTCCAGGTTCTTCTCAGCATTTTTGCTATCCGATTTTTTGCATGATGGCATTTGAACAGCCGCTGGACTTCTCTGCAGAACAGGGCAGTCAAGTCGCTCACTGTGTGCCCTATGCTGTCCTCCAGCCCTTTCAGCACAGGAATTATAGTGACACTACCCACAGTCATTTTTCTTGGAGGGTCACAAAATATAGTGCTCATCTGTCATTTACTTGCCAGAAAGTCAAGAAATAAAATAAAAATAAAAAATAAAAAACAAAACAAAACAAACCTAAAAAAAAACACACGACAGTTCACACCAGTGTATCTCAGTATTTTATTTCTACCAGTGGTCAGCCTACTGTGATGTAGCATACCTAATCTAATACAGTTTTACATGCATTAACTTTCAAGCTACAGTGTAAAGTCCATCTGAATTCTAAGGCATTTACTTGATGAAAATGTTTCAGAGATGTGTTTGTTTATGGATTTGTTTCTTAAAGATCTTGCACTTTACTATGCCATCAAGACATCCAGAAATTAATGTTGATGCCACCACAGTTCAAATTATTCATTTTAAATGAGATTTATTGCTGGAAATGAATCCAGACACTTATCACTGGAAATCCATTATTTTCAATACAAACCAGGAATTAATCAAGTGGGGCATTACAGATCAGGCAGTAATAGAAATCCAGCCAGTACAAATTGTGTTTTAGCCAACTTGTTGGTTCAGGACAGCTCTCTGCACAATACTAGCTAGGATTTTGTGTACGCAATTTTCAAAATCAAGGGGTCAGAGACAGTCCTTTAGTCTGGCAAGTGTTAGTCAAGGTGCTACTCCATGAACCAAGGCCTAATAATGCCTTCTGTTACTTTCGTCTTACTTAAACTCTCACTATTTTTTCACATTTTCCTAACTTACATATCTACATATAGTTCACATACAATTTTACCAATAGCAACATAAATTGATTTCCTCTATGCTCAACTGCTAAATATGTTCCTGGCAGAATGCAGTAAACTTTTCCACCATTAGCTGTTTAGTTGGGATTCAATTAAGACTACATGTCCCAGTCCCTGGTATCCACCTGGGGACTTCCATGACTTCACACCATCAAAATTACTCTCATTACTGTCAAGACTAAGCCACTGAATCAAAAGTGTTTGTTTTTCAAACAGCTGATTTCCAGATGGACAGTGATAGGAAGACTAGTCATGTTGGGAGTCTGTTCACACAAGGAGGTAGTAGTAACGGTTCTTAAGTCTTAAAATTCAGTGAGACACTTGGCTACAATTTCCAGTGTTGTCATTGCATGGTTTCACAGTGGGGCTTTACCTCCAGATTTGTGCTGTTTGTAGCATTTAGCACAAAGTTCCAAGCTGTGCTGGAAGACCTGCACAGACTGATAACCTTGATTAAGTCGAGTGCTTGAAGGATTCTGTTGTTCAGTGCCCAAGTTGCCTGTCCTAGTGTTTTTTATAATTAGATTAACCAGAGCATAACAAGATTATGATGAAAATGAGATCAAAATATATTTAATGAAAACTAAACTAAAAAAAAAAAAAAGTTAACTTATCAGATTTCAAAAGTAAGTGTTTCTGGAAGACCAAATTTTAAAATTCAGTTTCATATATTTAGAACTCCCATTTTGTTTACCATAGCTAACTGTTTTCTGTTGTTATAGTCACAGTAAATCAGGTGGAGCTAGATGGGAGCAGTTCTTCATTAGCAAGTTCTCTGTATAGAGAATGGATTTCTTCACCAAACTCACAAGAATGTGTTTTTGCCTCAAGGACAGGGGGGTCACATATGCTCTGCACTGGTGGAGATGACTACTGCAATCACAGGGTACTAAAGAAGGTGTTCAGCAGTGGAATAATTAATAATCATAAAAAAAAAAAAGTCAAGTATTTAATTGTTAAAAATGTTTCACCTTGCCTTTGTAGCATATGCAAAAACTGACAGTTACTATAATATTTTTTTGTCCCTCAGGGATTCCAAAAACTTACCTACCATCTGCCTCCATCCTACTTTTGTGGGTTTTTTAATTGTTGTTGTTATTTGTTTTTTGTTGTTGTTGTTGTTGTTGTTGTTTTCTCTGAAGTGGTTAGCAGCATTTATGAATTTTGTATATGTGCAGTTTTTATATGTGTGTCCCTCAGCTCTCCTATCAAAACAGTGTAATTAGACATTCAAATTTGCATTGCTCTTTGTCATATGACAGTAAAGTCTGTGTGTTTGCTTCTGTTAAACTTATGGAATGACATTTTTTATTGTCAATGTAACACGAAAACACAAGAGTAATGAATGGAAATTATCTAGTGATACTGCTTTTTTGGTGTTATAGGTTTTTTAAGGCTTTAGATATGTCAGTTATCTAATCTCCGTTCTGTATTATCCTTTTAACCCTCCTTCAGGGAGGGGTTATAAGATACTGAGGTACCCCCAGTTTTCTGAGAAGTGCTGATTACCTTCATATCATGAGTAAAATAGGATTTCCCCTTTGATTCCAGTAGGATTTATCAGTGGCTAGCATCTCTGAAGAAGGCACATGTTTTTCGGTCTTCTTATGACATACAGAAAGTCTGTATTGTTTTGCAGTGCTCATGCTACACCCAAGGCTTCAATTGACAGCTAACAAAAACCTGAAGGATATTGTTGCTTCCCTACTGATTTTTATCTCTATCAGCAAGCAAGATGTACAGAAGAAAGGGTACAGACATGAAATCAGGCTACAAGTCAGGAAATGAATGGCTAAAAAAGCCCACAGTCTTTCAGATTTTCTTTGATTATTATGTCTGTGACCGCATCAAAAACAAACTTGACATTCTGGGTGTCTGTGGCACATGTCAAGTGAGAATATATCTCCTTGTCTTCTTTCCTTATGTTCAAGTCTAGGAATTGTTGCTTGATGTAATTTCCAGCATCTTCAAATGTATTTAGTCCTAGTGGAGATGACAGTAAGAGGCAAGAAGACACATAACAACTTGTACTCTTGTACTTCCTCACAGCTGCTAAGAAACATTTTTCTTTCTTTTTTTTTTTTTCTTTTTTTTCTTCCTTTTTTTTGGGTGGGGGAGGGGAGCGGAAGTTGGGGATTATTTTCAGGCATTAGATATGAAAGTTTGTATCTAAACTGCCTATTCAAATTCAAATTTCTATTCCTAACCAAAAGTCCTAATTTCTGAAGAGAAATGCTCACAAGTGGGTCAGACACTGTGAAACTGTTAAGGCCCTTAGAAAGAGAGCAGAAAATGAGTGAAATGAGAGAAAAAAAAAAAAAAAAAAAAGGAGGGACCATAAATTCTGAGGGAATAGCTACATAATAGACAAAGTTGGTGGAAATTACAGAAATGAAGAGAAAGAAATGAAGAAAGAATAAGTGCAAAAATCAGATGCTTATATGTTCATTTATAATTTCTTTACACAACTTCTCTGCCTTTTGATAGTAGTTTGTTAGAGCAACAGTGTTAGAGTAAGCACTGGTACTGGCACTCAGAGTAGTCCAGAGAAGGATGGGACACCTGCCAGGCTGCTGCTTAGAGGTCCTTCTAGTTCCCATATGTCTCTGAATGTAAAGTCGCTTTGCTCCACGGAGTCTAGCACATAATACTTGATTATCCCAGTGAAGCTCTGAACAATTTTGGGTCCCTATCTTAATGTGTTCTCCAAAAAGGAGTGAATGAGCTGGTTGTCAGGAAGTACACAAAACCTATCTTTTAATAATGAAACTTCTTAACGTATGTTTCATTTCAGACACTCGCTATCAAAAATACATGTGGTTAGTCCTAAAATACAGATAGCTTTTGTTTTTAATCTAGTATATTCTGGCATATCTTCATATATTGGCTTGCATCAGCTTGGAACTGCTGGCATTCTCCATTTCCAGTAGATACCACTATGACATATAAAAAGAGACGGACTTTCTTTATGGTAATAGTTTTCAAAATGGGAACAGAAAGACTGGGATTAAGTTATGGTGTATATGAGTGATAAGCCACTACTTCTACTGAAATGTGGGCTGGTTTTATCACACCAGACTTCATCCATCTGAAATTTCTAGTCTCAAATTCATCTACTTTGAGTGGAGAGAAATAAGCATCTCCAGAGAGAGCCGTCCCAACCTAGGAATCATAAGTAGGTGAGATGAATCAAATTCTGGCAATGTCTATCCCTTTCTATTCTTTTGAGAGAAAGGCTAGATGCTTAAACACGATGCTTGGCATTTAAATAGTTATATATATGTGACCTGAATAAAAATCTTGATCTTTAATGCATGGCCTACTCTAATCATTTGAATGTATTTTCTTCTGGGGAAAAAAAATAGAAACAACAAACAAACAAACAAATAAATAAACGCCTTACCATTGTACTCAGGAAAGCAGATATTCAGATGAACTTTTGTTATTTTCTCTTTAAAGAGGTCTTTTTTGTTTAGAAACAGCACAATGGAAGTGGTTGCAAAGCACTTGTGGTTGCAGATGCTGTTGAACAGCTGAAGGCTTTCATGCATTCTGTTCTATTTTGATGCAAAAGGTGAACATAAGAGACTGACAAATCTCATCCCCCATATGTCATTTTTACTGTAATATTATCTACTGCCAGGAACCCATAGAGCATGATAACCTTTAAATGGTTATCAGGGAACAGGGATAGTTCTGATATGCCATAAGAGAGTACATTCAGCCATAGCAGCAAAAAGTATTGTTTGTTTCTTCTGACTCACCACTTCTTTATCTTCCACCAGAACCATGTCATAGGCACTGAGCGCAGCACAGAATATGATGCAAGTAACTCCCTCAAAGCAATGAATCCACTTTTTTCTCTCTGATCGCTGTCCACCCACATCAAACATCCTTTGCAGAAAAAAATAACATAAGTACAATGTAAAGTACTAACTAATAAGGATGTAGTCATGCTGTTAATGTGCAGAGTGCAACTAGAGAGGAATGACAATCAAATATCCAGCTTTTCCAATTATTGGTCTATTTCCTTGATCCATCAGGTCAAGGAGAACTATATATTACTTAAAGCTTTATAGTGAACATAGAATGAAATGTAAAGGCTTAAATATCTGCATAAAGGAGATATTTTCAGTATTTTCAGGTGGCACTCCCTTTTGAGCAAGCTCTTAACAAGACCTGAGGGCCAGACTTAGTCCTGCAGGTGATTTTTTGAAAGACAGAATTCGTACATGAAACATTGACAAAAGCCCCGCACAACCATAATTATGTGTTACTTTATAGTATTGCTTGTGGTGAAATGATGCATTCATCAATAAGGCATATGTTTGGAAGCCAGTCCAATTTGATCTATTCTTTTTGATCCACCACTTGTGTTTGACTGGCTGGTGTAGTATTTAGTATATATTCATTGTAGTATTTAGTCATCTATTGATTGTTGTTTGATCATTTAACTAGCTATATAACTAGCAACTTGTGTTTGTGTGTGTGTGGGGGTCTTTGCCCTGTCTGTCTCATTTAGTTGCTGTTTGAGCAGTAATTCCTGGGGGACATAAATCTGTTCATTTGTAGAGAGGAAAATGCAGGGCTGTCATTCTCTACATTATTTTCTTTCAGCTTGTGGCAGAAATTACTGCCTGTAGGTAGAGACATATGAACTTTTTATGGACTTTTTATAAGGGGTCCAAAGCCAATTAAGCATAACTAGTTTGGACCTTCAATATAATACAGTTTAGTGCCTACCACAGATGGACCTTCTGTCAAAATTACCATTGTTCTTAGGACTAGGTTTTAAAATTCCCACTTATACTTACAGTTTTACAGCAATAACAGATAGGTCTTTCTCTTCCCTATTTTTTTGACATAAAATGTACAAAATAAACATTTTTCAAGTGCATTAGGAAGGAGAAAGAACATGTTAGAAGTCAATTGTTTCTATTTCCTTGTGTGCATGACTTTTCCCTGTGCTGCATGCTGTTGAACTTAAACTCTAAAACCTAATCCTTGCTTGCACTCTCCCTTCCTTTAAGAAAATGAGTTTGGTCTTACAGTGTGGATGTATCTCTTGCAGCATCTGAAAATTAAAGACATTTTTTTTTTTTTTATCAATGAAAATATTAGGATTCAATATGAGAAAATCAAGTCAGTAGTAAACTGGGCAAGATTTATTACTGAAACATAATTTTTGCAATATATAGGTCCTCTTTTCTTCATCATCAGCAATGAAGTTGATTGAAACAGTTTATTGTTTAACATTTTTCATCCTGCTTAGAAGAAATGAAACCGTTCCCAAAGCTAGCGATGAACTAATTCGTTTGCTGAGGCACAATTAGAGAAAATGATATTTTTACATTTCATCTGTTTGTCTGATCCTTGGGTGTCTATAAATATGAACTATTAGGAAACCAAGAAGCTGTTGTGAAACAGAATTTTCTTAACAGTAATGGCACTCTTCCAAGCATATCTTCCCTGAGTTCAGCAGGCTTACTGAAGAGCGAGGTCAGTATGAATAAAGCATTTTGACTTTTGGCTGTGGTTAGTGCCCAAAAGTCACCTGACACTATGTGTCTTCCTTGATTTGCAGTGTATACCTCCAAAATCAGAGACATGGGAAAAAAAAGCTTCAGAATGTAGTCTGTATTTCAGTTTCACAAACACACATAATCATACGAATCTATATTAATCTTCTGCACACTTTTAACATATGGCCCTGTGAATATTTGTGAGAAGGAAGTTAAAATAGGACAAGATCAAGGCCAGCAATGCTTATGGGCAGTTTTTGTTGTACTAAGCTTATCTCTCTTGGCTCTTCTTCTCTTGTCAGCCCAGAACTTAACATCTGTGTATGCAAAGCTGAAGTCATGCTGTGATCAGTGTATTTCTGATATTATCTTTTTCTTCTGCAAAGACATGCAAAGTTAGTCTTGAAAACTGTATTTTCCCAGCACTACTCTTGGAAAATCTAGGCACGAGTAGGGGGCTAGTTTTGTATTCATTTATCCTAATGATACATACAGTGAGACCTGAAGGCTGAAATGAAGTTTGCCTGATTTCAGTGAGACCCTTCCTAGCTCTTCAGTGCAGGAGAGGATCTATGGAGACCAGACCTCTTTTTTTAAAAAATATATTCCAGCATGTTCTCATCTTTAGAAGTCAAAATCAATTGGTGAAATAAACTGAAGAGCTCAAGAAAGCTAGTTTATGTCAAAACAGCTAAGTCATGACTAAGAAGATAGCAAATAACAAGACATGTTGCCTGTGGAACTGCAATGAATTTCCCTGAAGCAGTACTGGAATATTCAGACTTTTACTTCACAGATACAAAATGTTTTTTTTTTTTTTTTTTTTTTTTCTCATTCAGTTCAGAAGAGGGAGAAGTGTTTAGTGAATGAAGCATCTGTTCATGATTTCTTTTTATCTGCATTTGGTTTGCGACCCCAAGCCTCACTTAAGCACATCAAACAAAACTCACTCTGAATGTGGAAGCGTTCCTCTCTTTATAGATGTTTCTATGGCACTTATCAAACTAAATGCAGAGTCATCAGGATCCCCCAGCTGTTCTGCATTGCTCTGGCAATGCAAAGTAGCTGTAACTGGCTGGTTAAGATGGATTTATTGCTGCTTTGCATCCCTATAACAGCTCAAAACTCTCAGACTGTTTGGTAGTGACTTTACCTCAGATTATTTAAATGCCTAAAACCACTAATGAATTTACTCACATAACACTACTGTGATGCATAATAGAGAGGCTAAACACAGTCTTTTTTGTGTGTGTGTCTTTTCAATGTTATTAGGATCCTTTCTCCTGTTTACAGACACTCAGATAGTTTCATTCAGACCTACACACAATTCTATTATTGTAATATTACAACTGGTTGCATTCATATCTGAGAGGGTTTGCACTGTGATAATTTCCTTCTCCATCCTGACTTAGTTTCTTATATCTTTCATAAACTATGGTTGTAATTGTAAAGGTGCTCAAGTTTCTAGAGTACAAAGCTATGTGAAATATGTTAATCAGAGAAAAAGAACAGTATGTGTATCGCATTGCACTATAGCATTTGTGGATACGTGCTGAGTTAGGAAAAGGTTCCTCACTGAGAGGGTGGTCAGACACTGGAACAGGGAAGGGGTAATGGCACCAAGCCTACGGAGTTCAAGACATGTTTGGACAGTGCCATCAGACATAGGGTTTGACTTTTGGATGGTTCTGTGTTCGAGTTGAACTCGATGATCCTTGTAGGTCCCTTCCAACTGGAAATATTCTATGATTCTATTACTCTAATTTTCAGGAGTGATCAGGATATTTGTAGGTGATAATTTCTTTGCTGGGCATCTACTTCAGAATTGTATTTGTATATATAATCTCAGTTGCATCAAAGCATCTGTGTGGTAGGGTAAATAGTTTGGGAGATGTTTATTTGCCACATGAGAAAAAAGTATGGCCTCTGAAAAATGTATATATTGTAATCCTAATGCTTCCTAAATCTATCTCTGTTTGTTTTTTTGGTTTTTTTTTGGCCAGACTATATTCCTCAATATGCACTGCAGCCTTAAATTAAGAATTAAATGGAATTCATGGAATTCAATCAATAGAGAAAAATGGTGTTATAGAACACTGAAATGATCATAATTAATTCAAATACATTTTAATGCAGAATTACGTTTTCAGTTTGTTCATCAAGCATAACCAAATTTTGAGTATATGAAAGCGTCAATTATTTTCAGTCAAATTTCTTAGAGACATTATTTTCAAGACTTTTTTTCTGAACATTTTGCTTTTCATCTTAAATGAGCATGAAGGCATGCATGTTAATACTATAATTTCCCATGGGACACATTTTTTTTTTCAACAGTAACAAATTCCAGTGTTAACAGCGGTTACTTCTGTTCCCAAAGGAAGAGAGTGAAAAGTTGAGAGTGCATACAAATTAGTAGTCATCAAATGTTTTGCATGCTGTTAAGGACATTTACGTAGGCAAATTTCAGAAATGTCACAAACAATTATTCAAATGGCAGTATACAAATAGTGCTTTTTAGACACTTACATATGTAAAACATCCTTTTAGAACGTGATATTCTGAGATCTCTTAATAACAGTCCATTATATACTTACAGTTGGAGCACTGATACTAAAATGTCTTGCTTTTTTTGGCTCTTACGAATTATTAAATAAGAGTGGATTCAAGAATATCACAATGGGATTAGCAATATTATTATAGATCAATGCCTTTGAAAAGAAAATACTTAAAAAAGCTGAAACTACACAAACACATCTTTCTTACCTGAAGTTCAAATCCTTGAAGGAAAACTGAGTCTCGATAATCCCAGTTGTTTTCACTCGGGAGTGCAAAACATCTTGCTCACTGGGTACATAGTCAGGCATTGCTAACCTATCCAAATCATTCAGGTAACTACAGAGAATAAAAAGAAATGCTGACTGATGAATTCAAAAGGTGAGCTGAACATGATGTAGTCACTAATCCATTTCTATTGAGCCACTTTCAGATATTCTCTGTAAATTGCACACTTAAAATTGGGTTTTATATAATCTAGATCCAAAATCTAGATCATTTCCTTCCTTCCTTCCTTCCTTCCTTCCTTCCTTCCTTCCTTCCTTCCTTCCTTCCTTCCTTCCTTCCTTCCTTCCTTCCTTCCTTCCTTCCTTCCTTCCTTCCTTCCTTCCTTCCTTCCTTCCTTCCTTCCCTCCCCCCCATTTTTCTTGTATATGGAAATGTAATTAATTTTGTTATATATTGTAAACATCTTTCTTGGAATTGAGTTCAGGAAAATCCATATTTTCCTCATGGAGGTTAAGAAACCACTATATCAGTAACTGCTTTTGTCCATTTGACTTCAGTAAATGGAAATTATCACCACAAGGGAAGAACCCCTGCATCTTCAAAGCAGATTGACTAGAAATTATTGCAGCATATCAGACTATTCTGTTGTAAAGATATCTTGCTTTCCAAGTAAAAGAGAGGGCATGAGATTTTGGAGGATTTCACATTCAAGGCTGTTTTCCATTCAAATTTATAAGTTTACAAGATGATGGTACATGATATTTAAAAAAATACATATTTTGTAATCAAAACCAGAAGCTTCAACCTAGCTGAGGACCCACTAAGTTATTATTCTCACAACCCTGAAAAAGAGTGGGTTACCTGGTTTTGTGCCCAGCATACAGAGACAAAATCTGCATGAAAAGAGAATCTGAACCAGATCTTTGAAGATGGTTCTTGGCCTACCACCAGCCTTTCTCCTTTCTCTTACAGGGGCAAGAAGCTTTCTAGAAATGACAGAGCAGAACGCTATGAACCCTGGCTGATCTAGGAAGCAATGTAAATTGATTCTGATTTGAGAAAGGGAAAAGAAGAGGTGATGTGTGAGCAGCTTCCTGTTGTTTAACCACTGATATTCAAATAATAAACTAAATTAAAGGCAAGAAACCACATACAATAGTTGAAGCACTTTCCATCCTTTTTGGTGTCTTAGTCGGTACCTTTTTATTTTGTAATATATCTCTTGTCTCTGACACAGAAAACACAGACTCCAATGCTCCAATGTTTATTAGGCTTTTTTTTTTTTTTTTTCCTTCTCCAACACAAACTTCCCAGCATGAAGTTTTGCAGTTCAGTTTAATCAGGAAACTATCAAGACAGACCTCACAGCTCATCATCCTTGTCAGCAATGTTTAAAATATCTGTAACTAAAAAACCAAGCAACCAACCAAAAAACACCTAAAACACCTAAACCTATATAAAATTCTGGTGGTGCATGGTCACAAAGACCTACATTCAATTCAACTGATCCAAGTGTAATTGCATAAAAATTAGACCAAGTTAATTATCTAGCTAATGGATCAAGAGAGACATCTTCAGATTCTTCCCACGGCTGTAGACAGCTCCAGTGGGACACTCTGGGACAGCTCTCCACTGGCAAGAGAGGGAACACAAACTACTAGATTAGTCTGAATGCCTGACCTTTTCTTGTTTTAAATTAGGTGACATGAATCCTACCCTGAGAGGCAAATGCCTGAGAAAGCAAAAACCACCATGCAGTTTTTCAATGACATTTAAGGTCATGATTTGTGGTCCTGATTTTACCCCCATCATTCCTTCTTAAAACAAGATCAATTCCGTATAAGTCTAAGGAAGAATCTCCAGCCAAATTTGATATAAAGTTGGTTTTCTGTTATTCAGAAGCTCTCTCTCTCTCTCTCTCCCCCTCTTTCCAATTTACACACACAGAGAAAACACAGTGATCAGACTTCATCAACATAAATTAATAATGAAAAGACTCAGAGAAGATAACCTCAGAAAGTCAGAGTTTACACAGTACTAATCAATATTCTGTGTAGATACTGATTTACAAGGGCTGAGAAACAGACTTTTGGTTTTTAAAAAAATAAAATGTAGTGTTAGATGGTTGATTAAACTGATCGTTAGGAGCCTAGCATCAAGGACTCAACTTAAGTTGATTTTAATCGTCCAGAGGCAAAGGCTGGATTTTCAAAAACATATCTAAAGGTTTTAGGTACCCTTAGGTACCTGAAAATGAAAATAAAGGAGTTGAAGAATTTTCAGAAGTGTCCAAGCAGAGGCAAAGCATATCACTTTGTTGTTTTTTAAAGTAGCTCTGGCAATAAATAATTGCTGGCACCTTTACAGTATATACTGGCTCCCTTGAAGCTCGTATCTCTCACAGGTTAAAACATAACACAGTCATCGCACTGTTAGGGAATTTCCTTAGACTGTCTTATCTTATTTTTAGGCAACAAAACCTAACCTACCAGACACAGTGCACACACTACTAGAATGGTAAACAGGGAATAAGTTTCCTTTTCTGTATTTGTTTGTTTGTTTCTTTATTATTAATTATTTCAAGAATTGATTTTACTGACTTGGTATGGACTTTTAATGCTGGCAATTACAGTGCGACCTATCAGAAGAATATGAAAAGAAATTGAAGATTGCTCTGTACTTCCATCAGTTATTCCAATCAAAATACAAGGCTGCTATAAAATGTTGCCAAATAAGGCACAAATCACAGACAATATTTTCTGTGTTTAGGTATCTTGCTGAAAGTGTCTGAAGATATGATGAGCTGAAAAAAATAATAATCATGGTAAGTCCCTTCTACTATCTAAAATTGGTGAGTTAGTAATAAGTTCAATTTGCCTAGCTCCTGGCCTATGATCACACCTTTATCTGCTTGTTGGAAGTGGCACCGTACACCGTGTGCAGTTTCCCTGTGCATGTACACTTAACCAGTAGGAGGAGCTGCAGCAGCAGCAAAGGCTCAAACTGCAGATCCTGGAAGAGGGCGATCTTCCAAGGTAAATGGACAGACATGAGCTGGAAAAACCCTCTTCCCCAGGTCCAGGACTTATGCACTCCAGGAAAACTCAGACCCAGATGACACCTCACTTCTGGGTCTTGTATGTCCTTAGGGAGAAAATGGCAGAACAGGACTACTTAGGGCCTGTGGTGGTCTGCAAGAACATCTGCAGAAGCTATGAAAACAGAGACTGCTGAAAAATCTAAGCTAACTGACTACATCTAAAGTGTGATCATCTGACTACATAAGGGGTTACTGACTCCATCCACATCATGATCCTGACCCTTTGTGAAGTCAGAGTTGAGCAGCACTAGTCTCCTCTTATGTGTCTGCCACCTCTCGGGCCACAGTAAGAGAACTGGGGCCATCAGGCTGGAGAGCATCTGCAGTACCACTGACTAAGATGGATGCTGAGATGGTAACGGCCTAGGGAGCACGAATGCATGCAGCCTGGTAAGTTTAGAGGAAACTTTTTATAGTTTTCACTGGAAACTCTGTTTTAGCAGCTTGAAATCTATACATTCAAAGGACAACTTTAGGTAAAATCTAGTGGTTTCAATTCACTTTCCCCCCTCATTTTGCCAATCTTAGAATTACCTAGAAACAATAGCCTTTTTTTTTTTTTTTTAGTTGTTATTTGGTTTTTGTTTGATTTCCTTGGTTAAATGTTTCTAATATATTATTAACAGATTAATAAAAGGTCTTGTCCTTTTTCAGGTTGATGAGCAGTTTTCATAGATTGCTCTACATGTGAGGGAGAGTTCTTGTTACAAGGCTTCCTATGCTGTCTGTTACTAGCTAAATGTTCTACACCCTCAGTTTATATCACTTACTAGGCTGCCGAATCATTGAGCTGGTACTCTGATGCTCTTGCAAAACATGCCTGGATCCCACCGTCATTCCACAGTTGTTTGATGAGTTCCACCAGTTCAGAAGTCATGTCACCATCCTCCAGATTTGTTGCCATGGCACAGAGTTTCTTTTCATCTTCCTAAAGAGAAATTTCAGTAAATGCTATGCAGACACACTGTACCCCAGCTTGAAGATGTACTTGGTTTACAGTGAATTCCAATGGCAGAGAAGTTTCTCATTTTCACAGTATTTTCCATGTAGATCTACTCACCTGTGCATGTAAGCATCCTTTTACATTCTCACTTTAAGTTAGTCTTAAATTATCACATGGACATTTTTCTGTTTGTTATTGTTTTCTCTTGTTCATACAAGGGCTCATTCAGTTTCATCTTACCATAGGTATTCACACAAATTCCAACTCTGAACTTGTATTGTAAGAGAGAGAATAGCAAATTATTAAAAACTAAATTAACAAGAATAAACATATTATGACTAAATTAATGTAGAAATACGTAGCTAAATAAGACTTTGAATATTTTGGAAGAAGAATTTTCTAGCTCTAGAGCACAGTGAGCAAAGTGAATATAAGCAGTGAATGTATTTCCTGTCTATTTTTTTTTCTTTTTTTTTTTTTTCTTCTTTCCCCTAGGGAAGAAGAAACATGTAATTTAAACAAATCCCAAATATTTTGTAAATATTATTTTCTAATTTATTCATTTTTGCAAAAGACTTCAAGTAATTTATTACCTTAAAAATATTTCTTTTCAGTGGTTAATGGCTTAGGAATGTACTGTAAATAAAGCGCATGTTTAAAATAGGGTCATTTGATACACTGTCACAGCAGTGGGTAATTATAGAGTATAACTCCTTCCTAGCCATATAAGTAGACTTGCAGTCAATAGTTGCAAAAGTAGAAATTAATTCTAACAGACCCTGTTTTGGCAGGGAATATGTTTTATTCAAAAGTATCTTCAAAGACGTCTTCACAATATTTTGTAAAAAATTATTTTAGAAATGTTGTATATCTTTATGTTTGATTAGAAATTGCAGTTTCTGGAAACTTTGTGCAAGTCAGAGACTGATCAAAAGTAAAACACTGCAAGTTTTCTAAAATATTTGTGGAATTAAGTTAGAGTGGAGAGAAAAATGGGGGAAAATAGAGTCTTACATTTGTTTAAAGGAGAACAGAGAGCAGTGCAATTGTCTTTGTACATTAAAACCAACCAACCAACCAACAAACAAAAAGACAGTATATGTACGTCACTGCTGTGTTCAGCAGACCTGACTCACAATTTCTCGTGTATGCCCATCATTAGACTCCAGGGCACACATTTGTTCAGCTTCAAGATAAAGGTTGGAAAGTACTCTCCTTGACGATATCACATATCATTTGATGATTATAACTGTTCTTCTACAGCACTGTATTCATTGGTTAAGTAGTGTATAATGAGAAGCCTTAAGCTCAGAGCCTCCCAGTAAATGTTTGTTGGTAATTATGGGCTATTATGCAAAAGGTAGCAACTGTAGATACTGTTCCTTACGTAAAAATGGAAGATAGCAGAGTTTATCATAGCTCTGCTTTAGATAAAGTTTTGTTTGTCTCTGATATTTAGATATTATGATTTTCATGCTAAAAACAGATTGCAATGGCACTTTAGGGAAAACAAAACAAAACAAAAACAGAAACAATGAAACCTCTCTCCTCAGATCAGGTGCTGTTCAAAACTGCATGCTTAGGCACTTTTAGAATCACTGAGTGGTACTTATAGGCAATCATGGAACATGGATAAACTCCCTGCTTTCAAGGACCAAGATAAGCCCAGTCAATGCCTAATTGACTTTAGGCAGCTAATTCTGGACCAGAACTCAGCAAAAGCAAAGTCTAGCTGAAGTCAAGCTTCATATCAAAACAACTCAAACTTATGTATGGCTCATGATTTTACAGAAAATGTAAACTAACTTTGTTTTTGGAAGAAGAGGAAATTTGCTAAAGCAAATACAATTGAAATTAGATGATTCTTTAAAACTCACATCCAGGTTGCTCTTCTGTGATCAGGGTGGGGAAAGAAGGTAGGCACTGCAAATATTTTATATTCCTAGAGGCCTATTCTTCCAATGTCAATGAAATAAGTGTGGTCTTCCTGTGCTATCTGTGGTAAACTTAACATACCTGCAGTTTTCTGCATTTGATTGTATATGATGCTAAGAAATAGAAAATGCTACTTAACAGAAGATTTCAATTCCTGGTTCCCCAGGCTGTGAAATTACTTGAACAAAATTTCTATGAAACTGGCATAGATTTCTGGAAGAAGTTTTATAACCTGGTTGCAGTGTTCCTTCTTTTTTTTTTTTTAATTTTTGTTAAAGTAAATGCATGCAAAGGAGAAAAGAAAAATATATCACTTTTTCATGTTGGTAATCCACACATGGATATTTGTCAAACTAGCAACTATGTTTTTTTTTTTTTCTTATGGGCTTCCAATCATGCTGTAGTTTTCTTGTTGAAAATTTGATCTTCATATTAGTTTAATTTTCAACAGCAATCTTCATACTGCTGCTTACAATGTGGATTACAGCAGTCGTCCTTTAGGAGTAGTCAATACTTGGTATATGTTTATTTCTGAGAAGCTGCTTCATGGTCAACTCCTGAAACAATGGCCTCTCCATGCAAGAACAGGAAATTCCATGGAATTCTCAGCTTGGACACTGGATAAGAAGTTTTATAGGTTAATAATAAGTAGCTAATATTAATCTCTGTAACTATTTATTTGTTCTGAGTAAAAAAAAAAAATCTTGGTAAAAAGAGGTTGAAGTAAGGCCTGGATGACTCTACGGACTCTCTAAGGATCAAGCATTTATCTCATATGAAACCAAAGAAGTTCTCTTTCTTTTCAGTCACTTATGTCTTTGATATCATTTTAGACACAGTGGTTTGGAACAGCCAGCGTGGATTTACCAAAGGCAAATTTCACACAACTATCTTTATTGCCTTCTACAGTGAGATTTAGTTTGTGAAGAAGAGGAAAAGTAGAGGATGGTATGTATCTTGGCTTTAGCAAGGCCTTTGACGTCTTTGCCCGTAATACTTTTATAACCACATTGAACTGAATAAGTGGGCAATAACATTGGTGGAAAATTCGTTAGATCTTAGGGCTCAAAGGATGGTTATCAGCAGTACTGAGTCCAACTTGTAGCAATACAATAGTGGCATGCCTCAGGAGCTGATACTTGGGCCCTTTCTTTGTTTAGGACCTGGATGGTGGGTTGGAATGCACTCTCAGAAATTTTGTGGAAAATACAAAATTGGAGGTAGTGGACACACAGGAGAGGGAAGCAGGCAGACAGGAAATATGAACACAGAGGAACCTTGTGAAATTCAGAGAAGCATTTCAAACACTGGAGCAGGGGCCCAGAGAGTCTGTCATGTGAAGAAATCCTCATCCTTTGAGATATTGAAACTTGACTGGAACAACCCTGAATAACAATTTATTTGGTCCTGATTTTATCAGGAGGATGGAGCAGAGTGACCTCAGGAGATCCCTTCCAAACTGTATTTTTCAATGATTTTATGATGCCTGTGGCTAAATAAATTAAGTTGCTATGCTTGTATTCCCTACTTTTGTATTTTGTGAATATATCCCTATGGAAGAATGATGAGTGAATGTATATAAACTTAGAAAGTTTGGTAAAGCTGGGAAAATAAGCTGAACTACTGGGACATGGGCAGAACATATCTAAAGTATAAGTGGAAAACAGAGTCTGGACCTGGCAGTAGATACTGAAGGGTGAGCCAGAACTAGCTGGCTGGGTTCTGCAAGGTTCAGCTGTCTTAGGGTGTGCAGACTGGGGCATGGATCCTTATGCAGTATGTGTGCCTATTGCAACTGAGACGGCCAAGCTGCAGCATATTCATATGGGCCTGTTTTCTGTGTGGTGTTTTTGGGCACTTTTACATTTGTTTGCATGATTAGTGGACATGGACTCTTAAAAGAACGCAGGAAGAAACATTTAGTTTTTATTTTGTCAGCTGACTGTATGTCCTTTAGTTACCTCTGAAGCATTTGTTTATCGTTTTTTAGATCAAAGTATTACATATCAATGTAATGAGATATAGTCTTCTGTAAGAAGGAGATCTGATTTCAGAGAAGTAGCTATAATTCCCTCTAAGATGAACCCTTAGGGAATATGGAGAATTTGCCAAAACTGGAACCAGTTGATATTCTGATGGGCCTTTGAGAAATTCTCAGCAAGATCTGAATTACAAGCAAATCATCACACTGAGAAGAAAGGTATGTGTTTTCCCTTTAATTATTTCCCTGAAAATTCTGCATGATTACCAGAAGATTGCAGGTCTTCTTACTGTAAATGAGCAGGCACTGTCAGTTTACCTGTCAAATGAAGCCAAAAGTTTCCTGATTTGGAACATATATACTGAGGAGAAGTATGGCATCTCTCAAATGTGCCTTTGCTCTTGGGCACAAAAGAAGGGACTGAGTTTCCTCAATTATTTAGTCTTCCTGATTAAACTTCTGATAAAAAACTACTCGCTGATGACTGCATTAATCTTACTTCATGGAATCATAAAATCATGAGATAATCTGAATTGGAAGGGAGCCTCAGGGGTCATAGAGTCCAACTCCTGGCTCCACACAGCACCATCCAAAAATCAGACCATGTGCCTGAGAGCACTGTCCAAATGCTTCTTGAACTCTGGCAGGCTCGGTGCTGTTACTAATGCCCTGGGGAGCCTGTTCCAGTGCCCAACCACCTCTTGGTGCAGAACCTTTCCCTATTACCCAGCCTGGCCCTCCCCTGTCCCAGCTCCATGCCGTTCCCTCGGGTCCTGTCGCTGTCCCCAGAGAGCAGAGCTCAGCGCCTGCCCCTCCGCTCCCCTCGTGAGGAAGCTGTAGGCTGCCATGCGGCCTCCCCTCAGCCTCCTCTTGTCTTCTCTAGCCTCTTGGTAAAGTCTGCAAGGTGCTGGAATCAGTGTTATGAGCTGCTTAAGGAAGTTGTAGAAAGAGAAGTGCTGCTCTTCACACTTGTGTATAGGACAGTTAACCATGCCAGGAAGGTCAAACTCCACTTCTCTGCAGTACTCCTTCTGTACAATGAGGAGATCTCTGCCCCAGGAGCAAGATAAAACTGAAATATTCCAAACACATCTATATGACCCTTCCTTACATGGCTGAGCCCCAAGATTTATTCTTAAAAGGGAAATTTTTATCACATTTCTAATACCGTTGAATAAATGACTAAGCAGCCAAGAAAGGGTTTTCTTTTTTTTTTTCGTATGTTTTTTGACATAAGATTTGAACATTTCTTTTGTAGTAGAGTAAATGACAGTTTATGCAAAGTTCAGACCTCAGGCGTCAGTCTTCAGAAAATGAAAATAAGTAAGGATATCTTATCACATCTGTAATCCAAACAGTCCTTAGTTTTTACTATCATAAAGCAAATACTGAACTCTCTTGCTTTGTTCTATTAGTCTCTACTACTACATTTATATATATTTTATATATATATATATATATATTAATGCCTATTTCAAGAGAAAGAACATCATACTCACAATTCTAGCTGGGTTTTCATAATTGATCCCTAACTTAGTCAGTGCTTTCACGATAGACAGGATAGACTGCACTGCGTTACTGTAAATGACAGGTCTGAACTCCATGCGTTCCTGGTATGTGAAACCATCTTTATGGATGATCCTGGTGCAAAAATAGAAAAAAAAATAAAATAAAATTGTTTGGGATGCATTAAAAAGACAAATAATAAAAGTTGAACCAGATATTTTTGTGCTCTGCATGAAAAAGAACTGAATCTCTCTGTCCCTTGGAAAAGCATCTGTCTATACTTGATCTGCCTGTTCTGGTGGAATGGGATAGCAGCAGTTTCTGTGACAATAAAAAGCTACTTTTTTTTTTTTTTTCCCAGTCTGGCTGAATACGTACTTTTCTTTTCACCTGTGAGTCAACATTAGGTAATGTTGCATGGGTCCAAAACAGGTCCCCAGCCCATTCCTGTGGTTACAGGGCAAGATGCATAGCTGGACTTATGCCTCAAATATTGTATCATTACAGTCTATAATATTAGAACTGGGATCTCACATTGCTTGTTTAGTAACTATCATTTTTAACCTGAGTCTTATCTAGAATGGAAAACAATAATGTAATTATATTTCTACACTGTGAGGTACTTTCTCAACAGAAAATGCAGTCTTTAATATTTCTTTGTACATCGATTAAAACTTCTAATTCATGAAAGATGTTATTATTTTCTGTAGACTTTGGGGAGATAACTATTACTCAAGAAGATTTTGCTCCTATTCCAAAGGTCAAAGAGTCTTAACAGTCAAATTCAATTAATCTGATTCTGAGAGAGGGACTGTAATTTCATAATCTTCCCTAACTGAAGTGTGGCATAGGGTTAAAGTTCTCTGAGATCAGTGTGCAGATTGGACCATGGCTCCGAGAGAGATCTTTTTCCACTAGTTGTGAAAAGAATGAAAACTTCATCTATTTTGGTGTAGCGTACTCTCAATGAGCAGACAGCAAGCTGCTTTGGCTACTTCTAGAACCAAGACTGTTCTTCCTCACTTCAGTTGTTCAGAGGTGAAGGCCAGGTTATTAAATAACTAATTCCTACACCAACCCCCCAACCTTGCTAGAGATACAGTCTTAACAGAGCTATACAAGCCAAAATGGGTGATATGAAAGAATCTGACAGTCTAGCCCAGAATGAGTACAGGTGTGTGTCTTGGGGACACTTTCCCTGCAAGGGGAGAAGTCAGTCCTGTCAGAAAATAGTTCACTTGCACACACACAAGCTAGATCATAAATGAATGCTCAAGAATCGTAACATGTCAAGAATCACAACATATGGATAGCACAGAATTCAAAAGTTCTGTACTTGCATCTGTAGCATTGTAAGAGAAAAGAGTTCTCTTAAGTGTTTTCACAACCACTTTTTGAACAGGCAAATCTATAAACTCTATTTCAATACTTTTTTTTTTTTAAATGTTGATTTCAGCACTAATCTACAAGATTCAAAGGAATCCTACTAAAATTGTAAGAAAAATAAAGAGGAGCTGTGTTATGCAGGCTGGCATACTGGTGGACATTTTTCTACCAGCACCTGAGGTATCCGTGCATCCCTATGTCAAAATGGTGATTTAAATGAAATAGGAAGACTTATTGAGAGGGGAGATATATTTACTCCGATCACCTAGAACATATTGCACAGGATGGCATCCAAGTGGGTTTTGAATATCTCCAGAGAAGGAGAGTCCACAGCCTCTCTGGGCAACTTGTTCCAGTGCTCGGTCACCCTCACTGTACAGAAGAGTCCTCTTATATTCAGCCAGAACTTCTTATATAGCAAACCATGACAAGATGTGATGTACTTGAATAGAAGGACAGTGTGGTTACCCCATGAAGAACATGAGCTTTGTTTGACTACTTTGAGTGTCTTACAGCAGTGTCCAAAACAGGGTATGTGGAGAGGATAAGCTTTTTGCCTGTGGCTGGAAAATCGGGGTTAAGAGTAAAGATAAAGCCTTAATGTAGTCCCTAGATGACTATTGTATATGTTGTTTTCATGTTTTCCCTTTGAAGAACAAAGAGAGGAAGAACGTATAAGATCCTGAAATAAAACTAGATTCTGTAATTACAGAACAAAATTTGTTTTTGCTCAAGGCTTTTTTGTGCCACTCCCTAACCCCCTTTTTTTAAAAAATATATATTTATGTCTTCTGGCAGAAGAGATGCTAGCCAGCCTGTTAAATCAGTAGTGAATTTTGCTACATTTATTAAACATTGGTCATTCTTAAGAGCGGATTGTAAAACAGGCTAACATCTTGTGTGGTTAGAAGGAGCTTTCTATCAAATGGAAAATTTAGTTCTCTAACACTCCTTGGAAAAGAAAAAAAACCAACAAAATAAACAAACAAACAAATCCAACCTGTAAATAAGTGGAGGATGCTAAAGCTGTGAGTTGTTTTACCAGTCATAATACCTAGAATATGTTTTTATTGGAGGAAAAAGTTCAGGCAGGAGGCTTTGATTTAGTCTCTACTGGCTTGATGAATTACCAAATATTTTGTTTCTTGCTTTTTATTTCCCGAACTTCTACAATTCTGAGTGTTATAAAGTAGATTTATACTTCTAATTCAAGGCATAGCAGAGAAATACTCAGCTTGGATTAAACAAATTAGCTCACACATTGGAATTGAGATAGTCAGAAGCACAGAGCTCCAGATTTATTTATTTTTTTTTAGTTGTCCCTCTTAAACATCCTAGCTTTTTTAGGCCTTGCACCATATCTATATTTGGAGCATCACAAGACATTGTGCAAAGCTAAGTGGAAGGATTCAACTTTGATTGAAATCTTCAGTCTGGAAAGAATGAGGTTTATGAATTAGAAAATTATAGTAATAGGAGTAAAATAACCCTGATTTTAGTGTGAATTTGTATTTTTATCAGTCTTCTCTGGAAAATGTTACACTTCACTGAAAAAAATATAGATATTTCTTTTTTACTGTCTAATTTCCCTTTTTAGAAAAAAAAAAAACTGGTTATGACATAAAGTTGACATTTTGTATGAAAAGTGATAATTTTCTTCAACATTTTCCGGGGAAAACAATTCACATTTGTGCTCAGGTTGACAGTTCATGTATACACGTGGCTTTAAAGATAACTCAGCTTTGCCACTTCCTGCTCCCTCCTTGAAGTTGTTTAGGGTTATCAGCCTTCTTATAGTGTTTAATTCAGAGGAACATATCTAATCTGCTCATACTTGGTGAAGCTTTCAGCAAAATACATTTCAATCGTTTACTGCATAGTGGATATCTCCTGATTGAAACTCAAAAGAGAAATAAAGTTATCCACCACTGAACTGGAACAAAACAAACAATCAAACCAAAAAATAGAGAAATATTTGATGGATAGTACTGAATCTGTCTTGTTAGAAAATGAGCTGCTTATGTAGTAGAAAATTACTTTTGTGATATGACATTTTTTACTTCACTCTTTGAAATACATAGGTGAAGGTATAAAATATTTAGGAGAACTTATATTAGAAATAATATTACTGATTTAGTAAAACACTTTTTTTTTTTTTTTTTTTTTAAACCAAGATACTAGTGCTTACAAAGTGGGATCATATTTTAAAGTTTTGCAGTTCCTGTTTTATTTTATTTTTATTTATTTTATTTTCCCAGGACCAAGAATGACCTACAGAACCCAGTTTGAAGGAAGGAAAAAAAAAAAAGTCTTGACACTACAGTTACATAATGTGAATACTTTAATATTTTCACTTGCAATACAGTGAAATTGAATGACAATGATGTGGACAAAATTAAAATTGAACAAAGGGAGATGAGGGTGTTATTAGTTAACATTGGTTCAAAAGAGATTCAGGAGAAAACTGACATGAATTAACTGGGGACTATTTACCATACTGATACCATCTCTGTTTCTCTGGTTCAGGATGGTCCCTGAATAACAGATCACCAGATATTGGCAGGGTATTTGGTGAAAGTATTACAGTGTGTTTGCATGTGTGATCTGATAATTTTCTGGAAACATCCTCCAGTAGCTACTTCAGGATATGAGATACTAGGCTAGGTGGATGTGCTATGGTCTGTTATCTTATATGGTCTCACCACAGTACCGCAACTCCCACTGAAGCCAAAGAGGAAGCTTCAGTAAAGGGTCGGACAGGTGCATGATTTGATTAGACAATACAGCTGTGTGTCTTAGTCACTTTGTATTTTTGTTTATGTGCCTGAATGAGGACTTGATTTTAATGATGTTTCTTTGCATTTTATTCAAATAACATAAATATTGCAATAAGATGTTAGATAGCTTATGCTACAAATACCATATTCAACAACTGATATGAATATTCATGTACTTACTTCATTTGCTTTACAATAGTGCTCTTTCCTGACTCTCCAGCACCTGCAGAGGGGGAATGTTCAGAAGATATGATTGATACATCAATAAGTAGCAAATATTAAAAATAACTCTTTAGAACAGAATTTGGTATTTATGAAGAGACATACAGATGGTTCAGATCCCCATTTCACTAACTGTAAACCTCCCTAGTGTCCATTCAGACTTAAAAAGAATGAAATCTTGGTGAAAATATAAATTCTAAAAGAGGGAAGGGAATTTGAAAAGAGAGGAAAGTGCAGTCAACTAAGAAAAATACAGCTTCTAATTATCAAAGAGATATTGGTCATATTTTGATTTCATCTAGTGTCTATGCTGACTTTGTAAGCCAGACCACCTAGCATATTTAAACAAGTGGAAAAGCAGAATGTCTATGTGGTTTAGCTCATGAAGCAGAGGCAGCACATGAGCAAATGTCTTGATACCGGTATATTGCCACTTCCTCTGCCCCATGGTCTTCCGCTGGAAGTGGGAAATCTGCAGAGCCTTGCAGCAGATACAGCTAGGGAATGAATTTCCAATAAATTCCCATTGCTGTCAGGGAGATATAGGCATTTGGTTGTACAGGCAATTTGCAGAACTAGGTCTTAGTTTAGGTCAGTTTAGTCAGATTAATTTGGCCTTCTTATCACATGCAAAGTGAATAATCACAACACAAGACTTTCCATTGCAAATCAGTATGAGTTTAACCATTTTAACTTCTATCAGTGAGACTGGTGAGGAGCAGGGCTTGGCCACACCTGCCAAACACGAGCTAGATTTTAAAAGAACCTGCAAAGAAGATTTAACTTCTGTGTATTAATCCATGGGACAAGACTCATCTCTGCTCTGATTTTTGCAGATTATCATTTACCTTACTGAATACTTTTGGCAAAAGAGGAAACCTGAGGCATAGCTATTCTAACTGATGGCCCCTCAGTGAATGGAACAGATTACAGACTTTCCAAACAGATTTTGTAAAGCTAATAACATTTAAATGACAGAGATTAATTTACTCAATTGAATCACAACAGACAGCAAACCATATGCAAAACATTTTCTGAAGCTCACAATGTGAATGGCAGAAAGTGCGAGAGGAAAACATCAAGCCCATGCAAAATGAGCTGATGCTGCCATCTGCCACAGTTTGGACAAAATGCAAATTTGCTTTAGATCACTTTTTATCCCCTCAGTTCCCCTCTGAAGAACTTGGTAAAGCCCTGCCAGGGAAGCAGCATTGCTAAACTTTTTTTGTAGGGAAGAGAGCAAACAGTTCTGGGAATTCCTGCATCCACCTCATGGAAAGATGCCAGGAAGCATAATACAGAAATGAACCTCTCTTCCAGATTTGGAAGATAATGTTAAAATAGAGTAGGAATCATAATTTATCTCTTATGGGTGTATTTCTCTACCTCTGCTCATCTCTAATTTATGACCCAGTAATGCCTTTATCTAAACAACAGATGACTCATAGACTTTGGCTCCTCTCTGGAGTATTGTGTTAATCATAGCAGCAGTTGTACTACAGGAAACAAGTCAGAAACAATTTACTTTGCACCTGCTTCCCTTCTTTCTTCCCCCTCCTGTGCAGCCTGCTTTTCTGGCCCGAGCCCTTAGGACAGGAGAGCAGGGCCACAGCTGCATTTCTAACCACCACAGAATCCTGCTCATGCAAATGGCAGCAAAAGAACCATGGAAGCCCTCGCAAGACTGAAGGGGGAGCTGAGGGCAGCTTCACTTTAGGAGGCAGTGAAGAGGGAAATTATAATCTAGCCCAAATTTTCTGCATAAAAGACTAGAGTTTAGGCCAAAGTCAGTCTTGTTCTAAAGCTTGGAAAGTTTAATTGGCTTTTAAACAATTCCCTGTCTCTGTGAAGATTTGTGTCTCTGCCTGACAGGGACCTCATAAAACATGCTATAGCCTGTATTTTGCATTTCACATTCTTATGATCTAGTTTTTATTCAAATTTACCTTTGATTTCCATATCTTTATTTGTACGCCAAGTTTCCTTGAGGTGGATAAAGGCATGGAAAATAAAGGCACGGAAATCTCTGTTAGTGCCTGGAATTCTGGGCCAGTTCCTGAGAGATGAAAATTATTTCACAGTGTACCAGGGCATGCTACATCCACCTTCAGCACTGTGCTGGACAAAGGGCAGTTCGGCAGACCGTAAACTGCCTCTCATCTTGGTTGGGGTATTTTCAAATCGACTTCCCAACATCCACGCCATTTCTGTTTCAGGACACATTGAGGCTTCAGAGAAGCCTCGAGAAGTGCAGTGAGCATGGCATAGCTGCAGGCAAAGATCTGCAAAGGAGCCACACCCAGAGACATCACTTGAATTGCCCCTCTGCTATGGGATGGCCCAGCCTCTACAGTACAGACTACAAAGGTCTATAGACAGAGCAGGAACAGAGAAAAAAACTGGAGGTGCCTTGAAAGTCAGTGAGAACTGATTGAATTCAAAGGAGAGCAGAACGCAAGACCTCAGCTGTAACTTGACTCCACTACTTTCCTAAGCAGAATTTCACAGAATCACAACATGGTTGAGATTGGAATAGACATTTGGAGTCCATCTTGTCCCTGGTCAAGCAAGGCCATGCAGAACTGGTTACCCAGGACCATATCCAAATGGCTTTTGAAGATCTCCAAGGAGGGAGACCACACAACCTCTCTGGGCAACCTGTGCCAGTGCTCTGTCACTTACACAGCACCGAAGTGCTTTCTGACGTTCAGGAGGAACCTCTTGTGTTCTAGTCTGTGCCCGTTGCCTCTTGTCCTGTCCCTGGGCACCACTGAAAAGAGTGTGGCTCTGTCCGCTTTGCACCCTCCCTTCAGGTATTTATCCACATTGATAAGATCCCCTGAGCCTCCTCTTCTCCATGCTGAACAGTCCCAGGTCCCTCAGCCTTTCCTTAGAGTAGGGGTGCTCCAGTCCCTTCACCATCGTGGTGGCCATATGTTGAACTCCTTTCAGTATGCTCAGATCTCTTCTGTACTGGAGGGCCTAGAACTGGACACAGTACTCCAGATGTGGTCGTATCAGTGCTAAGTAGAGCAGAAGCATCACCTCCCTCAACCTGCTGCCAATACTCTGCCTAATGCAGTCCAGGATATGGTTAGCTTTTGCAGCAAGGGCTCATTCCTGACTCATGTTCAACGTGGTGCCCACCAGGACCCCCAAGGTCCTTTTCTGCTTTCCACCTTGGTGACCCTCAACATATACTCGAGCCTGGAGTTGTTCCTCTCCCAGTGCAGGATTCTGCATTTCTTCTTCTTGAACCTCATGAGGCTCCTATCAGGCCATTTTTCCATCTGTCCAAGTCCCACTGGAAGGTAGCACAACCCAACGGTATATCAGCCACTCACCTCAGTTTTTGTGTCATAAAAAATATTGCTGAGGGTATACTCTGTGTCATTGTCCAGATCATTAATGAAGACATTAAGATTTGTTTGAATATTTGTGGATACAGGGGAGAGCACAAGTCCCGTTCACAATTAACATCTGTTGAGTCATAAAAGAAGTTGTTTGTTTGTTTGTTTGTTTAATATATTGCATTGCTTTGTGTATCAGAAAAAATAGCTATTATCTCTTTACAGTTATTATTTATGTGATAATAAAGGTTTAATTTAGGAAATTTTCCATAAGGACAGGTAAAAAAAAAAAAAAATACTGCTGCCTGAATATTTTGAAACTTGCCACAACTGACTCTCATGTAATACTTGAAAAAATAAAACAAAACCCTAAGCTCTGAGTGCCATCAACAAGGCTCATGCAGAGGTGTGAAACCTCTGGAAACATTGAAGTAGACTGGAAATCATATCTTTCCAGTCCTCTTACCAAACTGAACTTACTTTCTCCACAGGAGAGACAAACTAGAAAAAAAAACAAAACAAAACAGGTGCTTTATTAACCCTGTGCCCTCTTGAGAGAATAAGGTCCTTAAGTTTCTCCCCTGCTCCTCCAGAAACAAACAAACAAACAAACAAAAATAAAACAAACAAAACAAAACAAAAACCACACCACTGCCTTTCAGTCAGCGGGGTTATTCAGCTGTCTTTACTTTCAACGTCTTTGTTTTCAGTGAAGGTGTTAATAGCAATAATTTAAGCCTTGCCTCATAACTATGGCAATTGAACTGGATTTGACTCATTTAATGGATTTTAAATGTCTACACTGCAAACCTCTATGTTCAGACTCACTATCAGGTACCCGTTAGAGACAGTGGAGAAAAATATTTTCTTCTAAAACTAAAAAAAAACATATTGCTTCAATTTTGGTCATCCTGAAGTAGGTGCTTAAATTAAATTAGATATTCTGAAAATGAGTATTTCTCAGTGAGATGGGGGTGACCAGCTCTGATGTGGGTGAGTTGTAATCTGCCACTGGAAACTGCATACAATGAGGTCATCAATTAATAAAGTTAAAAGTTGTAATGATTATCTAAACTGAAGTTCTTATTTCTATGAAATGTCATTGTTCCTACAGTACTGTGAGCATCAGCTGTTCTGGTGGCGTTTCAAATGTGCATTGTACTTTACCTGTAGGCTGGCCTCCTACAAAGTACATACAAGATGTGGCTGTATTTATCACCTGATACAAAAGAAATAACATTTTCACGCTGGAGTTTGTTCCAGACTCATAAAAAGATATGAATTTTGGAAGTATAAATATTCAAGGACTAGATTTCTGGAGAAGGATGACCTTGACAGCACAGGAGCACCTAGCACAAAGGTCTGAACCTTCCTGGCTCTGGGGCAACTTCTGAAGAAAATGAGGAAGGGCCATTGTTTTCCTCCTCTCCTTGTGCATGTTCTATAAACTACAAATTATCAGCTCTGTACCAAGAAAGTGTTTGCCTAGGTCATGGAACTTAATGTAAAGAAATGTGGTAATGTGGTGTCTTTAGTTTCTGTATATAATTTAATTTTTGTAAAGTGACCTGTTGGAGGACACAGACAGACCAGACTAGATATTAAAAACTCCTCTCAGGAAATGGTCAGAATGCTTTTTGTTTGTTTGTTTGTTTGTTTGTTTTTTTCCCCTTCTTCACATTTTAAAGGTAACAGCAATAGTGATGACACTGAAAAACATATGAAATATATGTACAACCTTTTTCCAAATATATATATATATGCCAGTCTGCCTACTGCAAAATAAACAATGGTGATACCTGGACCATAACATAGAGGCAATGTGTGGTCAAAATGAACAGAAATCTAGGGCTAGGATAAGACTAGTCTTATCAGTTCGAATGGTGGTACCCTTAAATTATGAAGTGTAAGAACTGAATCATTTTCTGAGATCACCTTGGAGGTATAGAAATATCAGAATAATCTAAAATCTGAAATAAAATAAAATAATCCAGCCTTGAACCCAGATCTGGATAGTGGATTTATTTTGTCCTACCTGGCCATTTCACTGGTTGACCGTAGAAAGATCTATATGATGCCCCATATACACATTGCTTCAGCAGCTGTGATTCCAAATGTTGAACAAACACTTTCACTCTAGCTGTGTACTAAGTTCAAAACAGACTTTATTCACCTCTTTTTTTTTTTTAAAGAAGAAATAAATTAATTTTATTTTTTTTCCCTGTAACGTTTTTTGTTTGGTTCCTTGTGTTCTATATCATAAGTACCCTAGGAGAAAAGCTTTCCAAAACACCACCCACTGACATAGCTTGAATAAAAGCAGATAAAATAGAAATATATGCTATAGAGAAGAGTTCATCAAGTTTTGGTGATTGTCTTGTTTCATGAAAAGAGAGTTTGAATAGTTGATGAGGCTGAAATATGCTAAAGTTAAACTAAATAGAAATCTTTTTCATGTAGCTTGCAATTCATCTCAAAACATTTTACTAAAAGTATCTTAAGACTGAGATACTAATAGTGTCAGAAAAAGATTAATTTTATCCATTGGGAAACATTCTAAGTTAACGCTCTAAATACTAAATACATACATATTTTCTGGGAGGAGTGATTTATTTTGTGTCCTGGTGTATGGCAACCTGCAGTATGAGAGCTAGGACATGAAGGTTTGAAGATAAAAGTATATCATCAAACTGCTTATCTTATAAATTTCTCTTTATTCTCTAAATTCCTCTTAAAGGATTTCTTACATCTTCCTCATGGATCAGTTTTGGTCAGAGACAGAATTCTGGAAAGACGGACTCTGGTTCTAACTCAATTTGCCAGTTTATTTTCTTAAGAATATATAGAAATTATTGAAATTTTATGAAAGTTTAAATGAAAATATTATTGTCTTTTTCACCAACTTAAGGTTGTCTCAGCAGGATCAATAATTTCTATTAATGTAGCACAGAAAATCTTCATATTCTCTACTGATTTCTAAAACTTTGTAAATTGCAATCTGAATACTGATAGTACTTAAACTGTGTCAAACTGTTATTTTCCTGTAATCATTTGAGAAACCTGCATGCTGGTCTTTTTCCTGTATTTATTATTTATAATGGACAGATTCTCAGCAGGCATAAATAGATATTTTGCATAAGATACAAATAGAATTAATCTGATTTACTTTATGTGAGAGATCTAGCTCAGGCTGAATAAATCTCAGTTTAACAGCATTTGTAAACCTTGTGGTTACAATGAAAAAAAATTAGAAAAAAATGAATGATAAGAGGCTATTTTTCTATTCATTTGGTGTAACCAATGTAAACTCTCATAGTATAATAGTAGAAGAAAGGTATTAAGATACTAGCAGTGTTATTGTGCTCTTGGATATTTCTTGCAGGCTAAGCAGTAACATGGGGAAAAAAAAATAAAGCTGCATCAAGAAAAGTATCATCTTTCATTTGCTATTACACACACTGTGAATAAATTGTTCATAATGTGGATTAGAAGTAGTAGTCTGTGAGAATATTCATCTCTACTCATTTCACTACGTTCTGTTCTTCTATTTACAGTATCATTTTTATACATAAAAACAAAGAAAGAAAGAAACAAGCAAAAAACACTCACCACATAAGTTTTTATGTAAAAGAATGAAGTGCAACGGTTTGGAAAATAAGCAATTTCTATTTCAATATCTGGTGGCACCTGGGAATTTTCTACTTAACCAATTATCTAACTTAATCCTCCTGCAAATGAATGCATATAGAATCGTAAAAAAAATCTGTTCTACTTTCTGCATATGTAAACATCAGAACAGTTATTCTAACAGTAGGTTCTCATTTCTCAAACCTTTCTATGCTCAAGGATTTGTAAAATTTAAAATTGAATCCATTTAGTTACATAGTCATTTTCAGCTCATTCCACATGTCTTAATTGCTTGCTTCATGTGTGTCCACAACCAGAAAACACTTTATATATGTGCTGCAGGACTATTTTCTGTGAGTAAAATAGTAAAGGCAGGGAAATCCACTGTTCTGAAATGTAATTGTAGAGCAAAATAACACCTCATTGGAAAAATATTATCAACAATTTTTATTCTATTTACCCAACAGTAGTAGTTTGACTGTCCTGGCTTCCCTCTCTGCATCTTCCTGGAGTTTCTTTTCCAGCTCTCTGGATCTCCTGGCTGACTCCTTGCTCTCAGAACTGGCTCCACTGCCCATCTTGAGGTGGTCACAATCCTCTCTTTGTGCCAACTGATTTACTTCTATGTAGACTAGTTGTTTAATTCAGGACAACAGTCTGTGCTTTGAGGAAATCTAAGAATCCTGAACACCTCTGTGTTCAGCCTTCAAATCAAATAGTTCCTTCTCACATGTCATATGATCCGGAGATGCTACAGTCAAGGATTTACATAGGGACATGAAGTGTACTGTTATGATGTCAAAGAACTAAAATGATCTATTCAAAAGCAAAATCAAGGTCTAGATAGTTCTTTATCCATGGCCAGACAGTGTCCAGCCTCACACATTTTAAAGAAATATGAAGAATGTCTTGAAACAATAAAAACGGGAATAATTCAGCTAAAGGAAAAAAAAATGTGAATAAGTGCTTATGTTTTGAAGCCAAGAAAGGTTTATATGTCTTTGAAGCATTTCAATAATTTATTTTTCATCTTTCTCAGTGGTTATAACCCTAAATTTCAGTATTCTTTATTTAAAACTAACCTAATTTGGATTTGTATTGAAGACTTTTTTTTTTTGAATTATTAATTATCTTGCGGAATGTTTGATACATTTTCATATTATGGCAAGTTCATTTGTTTTCTTGTAATGATAATAAGTACTTCACTGCAGTTTGTAACAGCTTTGTTATACTTTTCTGTGGTAATTCCTTAATAACTGCCACGGTCCTTTTCCATTTCTTTATGATTTTACTATCAGTTTCAGCTGAAAGTACCACACTTTCTTTGTGTAAGACGGGAAAGAGGTCAGATTCTCCTTACTGATGTAATTATTTTGTCTTAGTTTCTTCACAATGCAATAGCAATATAGAAATATTTTATGTAATATAGTGGGCACATTACTTGGTATGTGCTGCCAGCAGTATACTGAGAAAATATATTTTGTAATCCACACCTGGTTGCAGTGGGTAAGAGTAGAATTACCATCAGGACTAAAAGATTGAAAATGGTCGTTTGCAATACTATTAATAATTGTAATGTTATACTTATTCACTTTGCACAGTATTTCAATTACACTAAATATAGAAACTTGTATAAAATTATAAAATTACTTATAAAATTACTGTATCAAATTACTATTTTACAATTATTGACTAGCAATGGTCAATAATGCTCTAACTTTCCAATGTGTAGGCTTTAGAAGGTTTAGCCCAGAAACAATGTTTAAGAGAGGTATAAGCTTACAGGTCAGTTTGAATGATGTTAGATGTATTTTCCAGCCAGAAGAAAAATGAGGAAGAGGACCTGAAGCAAAGTATTTCACGCATCCTTCCTATAGAATAGAAACTTTCCCACAGCAGGACCCCAGATTTAACAAGAAGGCAACTAGCACTGGGTCACAAAGGTGGGAGGGAGAGGAATAAAGATGAGAAGCATTGTTAATGAGTTGTGCTCCATATGAGCAGGAGAGTGCTGTCTTCTGAGAAAAGACAGGCCCTTTGCTGTCCCAGTCCCATTTACTAGTGAGTGTCATCTCGTAAAAAGACCACACATTGCAGTAAAGATCTGAAGATGTGCTTGTTTGTCTTATGCTTCTCAGTCAGTGGAGCAAGAAGACCTATTTTCAGTCTCCTTGCATTGCTTTGCCAGAAATGAATAACCAGTACTTACCAACAGCTGATTTTTTGCATATACATCTGCAAAGGAAGAAAATGCTCTATTTTGTTAAGCTTATATTCCTACTTTTTTTTACTCTTTAATATAGACCATAATAGCATCTTTATGCAGCTGTACTAACAACGTTTTTTTAAAAAATGAAAATAAACAGCTGCAGAAGTGCTCTATCTACACCAGGTGTCTGTTTACCAGAACCATAGGCAAGTACTATGCTCTTATGGATTTCAGTGGATTTGAAAAGTAATTGTTTGAGCATTTCTGAACATTGCCAGAATTAACAAATTAACTGCTACAGTCACAAAGCGTGGAGAAGAACATCACCTCCAGATTAAGAGCCCACTTCCCTACTGAGTTGTTCAAGGCATATACTGTTATATCTCTACTCATTTTGCATTAAATTTTTACAGTATCAAACTGGAATAGTACAATGGCAAACTAGCTCCTATTCATCTGCAGTGGAAAAAAATGAATGTAAATAAATAATGGAGAAAGCTTTATATCATTTTCCCTTGGAAAGCAATGGAAAATCAAGTGTTATTCCCATAACATAAATTTTCTACCCTTTTGTTGCTGTTATGACTTTATGACTGCATACAGGAATTAACTTTATATATTAGGTGATGCAAACATGCTGCAAACAGATTGTCAATAGAAATAAAGGTTAAAACAGTTACTTCATAAACATGCATTAACAATTGTTTCATAACTGCATAAAACATGCAATAAGAATTTCTTCATAAACACGCAATAGCATGCAATTAACATCGTACCCACCTGATTTGCTTGGTTCTGCCTTCTAACTCTCAACTAAATAGTTTACTGAAAAACACAACAATCTGTTCCTATTTCTCAGGGAAATCAAAACAGATTTAGGAGAATGAAGAGGATTCTGATCTGCTTTGGATATCATCATTGTCATCATTGTTATCACTACCTATATTCTGATTGAGGAACTTTCTGCTCATGATCAAGACAGAAGCAATAGACACTGACTTACAGAGTTCAGTTGAATCTAAAATATTTTGCAATAACTTTTCTTCACCTCTTCTAGTTGCAATAACAAAAATATTGCCTCCCTGTCTCTCTTCTATTGTGTAAACCAGGTATGGTTGAAATGGAACTCACTGAAAAAGAGTAAGTCTGGAAAGCGTTCCTTTGAAATACAATCACAATTTATGAAGAATATTATGTTACTGGAGTTATTTCTAGTGATGCACTCTAGGTGGTGCTGATATATAAAGTGTACATTACAAGCATTTTGTAGCTACTATGAGAAACTATGAGACACTCTTGAAAAGAGCTTTCAGATGATCAGTTCATGGATTTGGAATTCTGGATTGTAATTCCAAATTTTGATTTTGTAACTTATATTAAAGGTGTACTGGTTTGGGATTTTTGTTTGGCATTTATATAGATTATACTCTTTAAAAACCCTTCCAATGAATTTAGGTGTTATTTTTTGTTTGTTTGTTTGTTATTTTTTGTTTTAATTTATTTTCAGTTTCTTAAAATAAACAAATAAACAACAAAACAATGAAAAAACAACCAACCTATAATCTTCCTATCTTTCTTCCAGTCAAAGAAAGAGGAATAGCTTAGGAAATTTGCAATTTCCTTTTTTTTTTTTTTTCCCTTTTTTTTTTTTATTTCTATGTCTTTGCATTCAGAAACTGACCAGCTAAGGAACGTAAAGGTGCACAAGTCCATGGGACCTGATGAGATACATCTGCTGTCCTGAGGGACCTAGTGGGTGTTGTTGCTAAGCCACTGTCCATCATATTTGGGAAGTTGTGACAGTCTGGTGAAGTTCCCACTGACTGGAAGAGGGGAAACAGAACCCCATTTTCAAGAAGGGAAAAAAGGAAGACCAGGGAACTACAGGCCAGTCAATCTCACCTCTACGCCTAGGAAGATCATAGAGCAAACCTTCCTGGAAACTATGTTAAAACACATGAAAAATAAGGGGGCAATTGGTGACAGCCAGCATAGCTTCACTAAAGGCAGATTGTGCCTGACAAATCTGGTGGCCTTCTACAATGGGATTGCAGCATTGGTGGAGAGGCAAAGAGCAACTGATGTGATCTACCTGGACTTGTGTAAAGTATTTGACACTGTCCCCCATGATATCCTTGTCTCTAAATTGGAGAGACATGGTTCTGATGGATGGACCACTCAGTGGGTAAGGAATTGCCTGCATGGTCACATTCAAAAAGTCAACGGCTCAATGTCCAGGTGATCAGTAACGAGTGGTGCTCCTCATGGGTCAGTATTAGGACTAACACTGCTTAACATCTTTGTTGGTGACATGGGCAATGGGACCAAGTGCATCCTCAGCAATTTTGCCGATGACACCAAGTTGTGTGGTGTGGTCAACATACTGGAGGGAAGGGATGCCATCCGGAGACAGGCCTGAGAGGGGGGCCTGTGCAAACCTCATGAAGTTCAACAAGGCCAAGTGCAAAGTCCTCCATCTGGGTCGGGGCAATCCCAAACACAAACACAGGCTGGGCAGAAAATGGATTGAGAGCAGCCCTGATGAGAAGGACCTGAGGGTGTTCGTTGATGAAAAGCTCAGCATGAGCCAGCAATGTGCACTTGCAGCCCAGAAAGCCAGCCATATCCTGGGCTGCATCAAAAGCAGCATGGCCAGAAGGGCAAGGCAGGTGGTTTTCCCCCTCTGCTCTGGTCTTGTGAGACCCCACCTGGAGTACTGTGTTCCCTACTGTGCTCTGCCCCTCGGCCCCCCCCCCCCCCCCCCCCCCCAGCATTAGAAGGACATGTATGTATTAGAAGAATACAGAGGAGGGCCATGAAGATGATCAGAGGGCTGGAGCACCTCTCCTATGAAGACGGGCTGAGGGAGTTGGGGTTGTTCAATATGAAGAAGAGAAGGCTCCACAGAGACCTTATAGTACCTAAGAAGGGCCTACAGAAAAGCTGGGGAGGGACTCTTTTTCAGGAATGTAGTGATAGGACAAGGGTGAATGGCTTTAAACTGAAAGAGAGGGGATTTAGATTACATGTAAGGAAGAAATTCTTTACTCTGAGAATTCTGTTGATTCATTGGAACAGGTTGCCCAGAGAAGCCCCATCCCTGGAAGTCTTCATGGGGCTTTGAGCAACCTGATCTGGTGGGACGTGCCCTTCCAACCCAAACCATTCTATGATTCTATGATTTTAAGTATGTTCTTATTTTTGACATTTCACTGTAACTAATGTTTTCCCTTTCACCTGATAACATTTGGAGGAGTGACATGGATGGAAAAAGAGGAAGTTTTATTAAGAATAGAATTCTCTAAATATAGAAACTTCCAATACATTTCCTCCAGTATACTCTTAAATAAAGGAAGCCTGAAAAATCTTCAATACAATGCCTGTTACAATCACAGGAAGCCTTTCAGCTCTTTCAGTTGTTCTATTACTCTATTGCACATTGACCATTTCGGTAGGGAAGAAAGTTTCCCTTACACCCAAAATGCTGGCAAGTCAATCTGGACTTTCATAACTACTCTTGTGCTGTACTTCATGAGAAACCCTGCTGATAGATATTGCAGATATAACAGAGGAAGTACAGAGTCTCTTTATATGCTCCCAGTCAGCACTGCTATTAGTTTAGACCCATGGCAAGCTGCATTAACGTGACACAAAGCTAGATGTTTTGAAAACTGTTTTGAAATCTGTTAAGAATCAAAGTTCATTACCTTTGGCACTTGGCCATGGTCATGTAGCTTAAGTGTTTATGGATCTGAGGTACTTTCTCCAGGTAGGACTGTGTTTCACTATGTGATGTTTACAGTTTGGATTGTCGTCTTCACTGTGCAGCGTAGACACACCCATATTGCTTGACTGCAACCAGACATCCCAGGGTATTTTTTCATCTCTCAGACTTGCAAGAACAGGAATGTAAGATAGATCTGGAAGCAGTTAGTACTGTTAACTTCAAAACTGCCAATCCAGCCTAGCAGTAACAGGTAATGGGGGAGAACCTTTGGATAGTAGATTGGCTATGAAAGTCTTCTCAAGCTATCTCCCCTTGCCACTCCAATACCCTCCCAAGATATTGTGACTTAGTCATAAAAGTGAAACTGTTGAAGTTCAAGTGTGATGTGAAGCCCACATAAAACATACAAATAAGTATCTATGTCCTCTTAGGAATCATCTTCATATATCTCAAGACAAGTAGAAAATATATCAATTTCAAAACCAACTGTAGTATTGCACTGAAATATCTGACGTAGAACAAGAAAATGTATCATTTAACTGGTGGCACCTGTCAGCTTCATAATCCTGTGTTTATGGAAATAACATTAGGAGACAGAATTACTTTTGTTATTCATCATTCTGTCTCCATGATAGAAGCAGACCTTTCAGAGTCTCTGGCATCATGTTTTCTGATTTTCCCTAAAGCACTGTTGCCATTGATCCTGCCAGTGCACATACATGATGTATTTAATTGAGTTGACTCAAGTGTAGTCAGAGCTCGGACTTCCTCAGTTTTCGACTGAGGAATCCAGAAATGTTTCTTTGGGCACACTGCTGCTATTACACACCCGTACTCAATTTGCTGTCCAGCATCCAGGTCTTTTTTGCAAAGCCACTTTCAGCTTGGATTGCTGCATCGGGTTATTCTGGTCCAGATACAGGAATTGTCATTTTCCCTTGAACTTTGTGAGGTTCACACTGGTCCATTCCTCTAGCTCATTGAAGTCTGTCCAAAAGGCAGCCTTGCCCCGTAACATACCAATCACTAATAAACACTGTTCAGTTAATGTTAAGTAAGTTAACCCAGAGCAGTACGCAGGCACATTTGCAATTCAGTGTTTGGACAACAGAACTATTTCCTACTGGAAAAAGTTAACAAGTTGATCGAGTGTTTTCAAGCATATTTTTCAGAAATTAAAATATCTCTAACACAACTGTTTTAGTAGAATCGCATGTGTAACAGGACGTAACTGAACATAGTGTTCTAGATACTGTCCTGGATGTTTTCATGATGAGCTATCATCTGTATTTTCCATGCTATTCAAAACAGCTGTAGTAAAGCAAGGTTAATTAATATCCTGATAACTGGTAAGAAATCATGGATCTGATTAATCTCACTTGAGACCATTATATATCTATTTCTCGAAGCTTCTTTGTGTTTATTTTTTATACTACCTTCACATTTTTTAAAAGTCAAGAATATTTTGCAGATTTAATATCCATGTTTACAGTAGATACTTGGGAAAAGATATGATTAACAGATCTTCAGCTCTGTGGATTCTGGAACTGGAAAAAAAAAAAAAGAAAAAATGTAAGTTTTTCATGATTAATAAAATATTGTTTCTGTGAAAAACATTTAAATGCAAAGAATACATTATAGATTAAGTTCCCAGTTGAAAATTTTGCATTTTTTTTCCCTTCAAAATATATTAAAAAAATACAGAACTTGTGTGCTTTTCTTTTTATTTGTTCTTGTCCTTCCTAATTTTCTGTTTCCTTTTCTTCTGCACTGAAATATATGTAAGACATAAATAAGTGAATGAAGTCTAACATTTATTCGTTTTTTCTTGTTATCACCTCTCTCTAGGAAGCATTATCACATAGAAGGAAAAAAAAAAAAAAAAGAAAAAACTCATCCCTTAGTTCTATAACAGGATTACAGAAATGAACTGTATCACTTACAAAGCCATTTTGTTACATAAAAAAAGAAAAAGTAATGATATAGACATTCATTTTTATTGATTACAGAGGAGAAAATGAAAAGGAAGTAGAAGAGAGAAAGAAAGAATATTAAAAATGTTAAAAAAATGAAAAAAAAAAGTTGTTACATTTTTAATGCTGTCAGATTTTTTTTTTAATATATTGACATATTCAGTAATTCTTTTACTTTTTTTCTGAAAATCTCAGGCTCACTGTGAGATACATGAAGCGTATTGAAGCTAGTTCAGTTTCTCTAAACTGAAAACTGAACTTCAGTACACTCATTATCCTCAGTTCTATATTTGCCACACATACTGATGCAATGGAATACGTAACGTGTGTGTAGAGATTATTGGGAGCTGGGTGGGGGCTAGCTGGCTGAGTACCAGTCCAGATAAGGCTCACATAATTTTGATGTGTTTACAAATACTTTAGCTGAACATAGGCTGTGTTCTTTCTGAACCTATGTCAATTTTGTGACAGCAGACGTGTGGCTAAGCTATTATGTTCAAGTAAAGAACCAGTCATTCCAAAAATTTTAAACTTGCTACATAATTTTGCCTTACTAGTAAAAAAGAAGCATCTAGTGCAAAGTCATTAAAGAACCCCAAACTCTTCAGTTTCTCCTGAACAAATACTCTGACTACAGACAACACTTATGGAATGGATTTCTCTGATGTATTTGACAGAGCTATGAACTGCACTGAGCACTAGTGTTTTTCCCTGATTTCTTACACGAGGACAGCAAATATCTCAGGGTCTGACCCTTCTCCAAATATTAGTAGATGATCTCTCTGTTATGGTACATTTGTATTTTCTCCTGTCTTATTGTTGATTTACCTGAGAAAATCAAAAGGACAGTCAGAAAGTAATGCACTGTAATGAATCTGTTATTTTAGGTCTTTGAACTGATTCATATGTATTTCCCACTGGAGTGTCTGGCACTCTCCAGCCGGCTTCTTCAAGAGGTGCATCTCTTATTTCAGAAAAATGTTAGGGAATCTTAGCAAAAAAAGTGGGTGATGCCTGCAATTTCTGCAAAAAGGATTTCATTTCTAGTACAGGATGAACGGTCAACATAGTACATTAAAAAAATCTTAAAACAATGGGGAAATATTTTGCCAACATCTCACTCTGAACATTTCTAATTCCCAGAAGAGCCATATATTAAGATCTGCCAAGTCCCACAGTGCCTTGCACAGTCAGAAGTGAAGAAAGAGCAAACACGATTCTAATTTAACTCCTTGAGTAACAAATATTTTAACCTTTCCTTTTGGAGTCAAACTGGCATGAAGGGGAAAATATTGAAAAGATAAAAAAAACACTTTTTTTTTTTTCCTGACATCATGGTATTCCTCCTTTTTTGTTGTTGTTGTTGTTGGTGTTTTTATTGTTGTTGTTGTTCATGTGTGACTGCAGTCCCTTTGGCAAGCATGGGACTCCACATAGAACATGAGCAGATCTGTACTGTAACATAGCTGAGTAGTCATTGGCAATGTTTAGCTTCTGAATACTGAAGACGGTGTAAGTAGATAGTTTCAGAGCTTGGAAAAACTTTGCAGACTGGAAAATAAATAAATAAATAAATAAATAAATAAAAAGCAGTTACAGGCTGCTAACTGAATCAAACCTTGCTGCTTGAAGTGTCTCCACACAATTTCTTTTCTGTAAGAGCTGTTGTCATATTGTCATAATCCCTATGGGAAAGACTATAGAAGAGGTTGTTCTGCTGCTGAGGTAATGCATCGCATCTGAAGAGAGATGGTTTATTCTACATGGACTCTTATACTGTATTCTCATGGAAGTTGACTTCTGTGTCTTACTAGTTCTCTCATTCTGACTCCAGATCGCTATATTAAATAAATGAGATTCTTATGTTGGTAGGTTTTTAGAGAGGATGGTGGCACAAGGGAACCATTTTTAAAGGTACATTTCACTGTAACTCTGTGTTAGACCTGATGAATTCAAAGAACAGAACATGGCAACAAAATATGGTAAGGCGAGAGAGAGAGAGTGATTTCCTGGGAAAGTCAGCCTACAATATTCATATTATTCTGTGAAAGCCTGTCTCCTGCGTGGTATAACTTCTGTAAGAAAAATTACGTCTCCAGGGCAGAAAAGCTGTTTCTAATTATCTTTGTGGCTTGCAATCATTTTAGCCTCTGATTGAGCCCTATACATTCTCATTTACTTCTGTGGTCAGATCAGTTTAACTTTCAAACATCTTCAACTAAGATGTCTAAAGTAATTTCAGTTTTGATGGTATCCTGAAATAATGTGCAATAGCATCGTGATGTACCTCATGTTGACACATGTAGCACGTAGAGGAAGTACTAGGATTTTTCACTCTGGGGATTGTAAGAATTATGTTTTATGTATTCTTCTATGCTGCTTGTAAAGTAGCATTATAATTAATGCAGCTTGAGGTGACATTTCCCCTAGAAAAATGTGTATTGTCCTGGGAAGAATTCAAGGGAAAATGGAAATTATCTCATTTTTCTCAGCTCCCACTCCCCTTAAAGAGGAACTTAAGAGCTGAGCATTTCTTCCTGAGCTGGGCCTCCACCCCTGAAATGTTCTGTACTTAGAGAGGGAAGGAAAAACAAAAACAAAATATTTTTACTACTCTCCTGAATGGCAGGAGTACAGCTCAACCTCCCTGGATATTTGGGAAAGAAGATCCTAAGCACATATGTTAAGAACTCTACTCACACACAATAAGTTGATGGGAAAAAAATATAAACCTCTGAATCCTCAGGTCTCGTAAGAAATGAAGTCAGAACTTAGTTGCAAAGGAAATGGAAGAGCCTACAAGACTAGCCAGACATTTTATGAATGTCAATAATGTCTAAGTGTTGTTCTATAACAGATCACAGCTGGGAGTGGGTCTCCATCCTCGATGGCATCCAACTTCAAATGCTGAAAAGGAAGTGCAAAAATCATTTGGTAATTATAAAATAACTTGTTAAGATGGGGAACACCTATTTACTTTCAGGCAGCACATTAATTTATGCTTTCAAGAGTGACGGTTTTGTTATTCAAAACCACATGTTCATTTCCAAAATTAAATATCCTTCCACTTTTATTCTGAAAGCTGTAACTTTAAGTAGAATTGCTTCCTACTCTTCAGGGGACTTGTTCTCTTGGCATCTCCAAATGTTTTGTGCAAAAGTCTCTATTCCCAGCATTTACCTTGTCTCAAGTTTGACTGTCTGAGTCTGTCCGTAACTGAACTGCAGAACAGAATCTGCAGGGTCTCTTCTTCCAGAAGTCATTGTAACACCCATACCTTATCTTAAAGTTAGTGTTGTGCAGCTGGCAAACTGTATTACTGATATTTCACACAACTTTTTCAGGCTACTTATTTATCTGCATGCCCTCTGCTGCTGTAGAGTCACCCTGACAGAAAGTCATCTCTGGGTTGAAGTGTTGGCTGGATGCCTTGTGCTGCCCTTTGTGATTCTAGCTTCATGGAAGTGTGTGTGTGTGTGTGTGTGTGTGTGTGGAGTCACAGTCTTGCTGTCTGAGCAGTCATACCTCATGCTTCAGTGTGGTGCTCTGCTTGGGTCTTAGATATCTTAGATTTCATTTCTGCCTGCTCAGTTTTTAAGTCCCTCTGACCTGCAGGCACTGCAGGGCTGGATTCCAACATTTGTGATCAGACTCCTCATACATATTCAGCCCCATATTCTGTTCAGATTTACACTTTGTAATTAAACTACTCACCACATATGTAGATTAGCAATGCCACTAGCCTTTCCAGATGACCAGCTCTGCTGGGTTATTTTGTGACACGCGACAGAAAGAAAGAAGTCTTCCTATTCAGTATTTGCCCCCTATGCTCAGTTATGTGTTTAATTTATAGGCAGCGGCTATATTAGTATATTCAGGAATGCCTGGCAATTATCCTGGAATGGAATTGTTAGAACCATCCTGGTGAAGAATGTAGAGTGTTCGTGACTTTCCCTGGGCAATTCTTGGACTTGGCTTGACAATGAAAATTGGCATGACTAAAGAAAGATTATTCACAACCTGTCTGTTTTGAAGCCTTTGACTGTTTATTAACACAGACTTGAGATGGTCTGTGATATTTATTCTCAGTTACTGTAGGTGTAAGGATATGTTCTGAAGCTGATGATGTAATGGACAAGATGTGTCCAAGCTAGCTCATGGTCAGCCTTTCCTGATTTTGGCTCTCAAAGCCTTATTCTGCATTACACCTTCCTGTGCTTCCTAAGTTAGAGTGTGAGAACAGGCTGAGATGGTTTCTATGCCCACAATATGTACAAATCTGTAACACCAGCGACAGGAGTTTTGCTTTCAGTGGGAAGAACCACTTAGATAACAGGTGCGATTCAGACTTTGGAGGAAGTCTTTCCAGTACAAGTTATGTGATACTAACATAATATTATTGTATTGCCTAGCTCATTTATTTCATGATGTTGGCTGCCAGGATATTTTAGCTTCCTGGATTTTTTAACCTTTGATATAGTCAAAATCCCTAGAATTAGTACTTTTAGCATTCAGAAAACAAAAGGGCAGGAGATACATTATTTGACTTCCGGCTACATTAACATCTTCAACCATTAGAGCAAATCAGTCAATAAAAGGCAGACAAGATCTTTCAAGAATGCATTTCTCTTTAGATGACTGCAGAATCCTATTTATTTTACATCACAGTCTGCACTGGTCCACGTATGTATGGAAGCCAGTGTCTATGTCCCATAGGAGCAGAAACACTGTTCATGTGGTCCTTTCTGTGCTGTCTGTGGAACGTACAGACGCTTTCCACCTCTGCAGCTGCCATAAGCACTATAAAGCAAAAAACAGAGTAATCTATTTTCCTAGTTTGCCCACCAGTTTCATTTCATAATATACCATAACATGTGGGGAATGCTAGAGGTTAACTTCTGGAAAGGTAAGATCTGCCTTCAGATGTGAACAAGCGATGATATGCTTGCAGGTCTCTCTTTGTTCCCAGCTACTCTGTCAAAATTATTATTTTTCGTCTGATCATTGTATCAGTATCTATTTTTAATAGATACTTATATATTTAATTTGCTGATCAGCATCTTGCTCAGCATCTTCCTGGAACATATAATCCTATCACACATTTCAGGAAGGGCAATGTTCCAGGAAGGGAATGTTCCTGGAATGTTCCAGGAAGGGCAATCCTGGAAATGTCTTACCCCTTCCAAGACCCGAGGCTGAAGAGAGTTTTTAGAAAAAGAACAAAAACAACAAAAGAAATCAGATGGTGCATCACTGTGAACAGAGACCTACAGTACAACAGTATGGCAGTTCTTTCATTTTCCTCTTTTTTTTTTCTTTTTTGTTATATTAGAGGAATCACAGTGGCCAAAGGTAAAGATGCAATTAGTTGTGTGAGAACTTTAAAAGTAGGAGGAAGAGTTAAAACTTTTAAAAAATTCCCAAGAGGCATACCCAAAGACAGAAAAGGATATTTCTCCGACATGTGTGTACTTTGGGAAATGCTCATCGCATTCTCCAGAGACATTTCTAATTATGCGACACTATGCAAAAAAAGAACTGAAAAATCCTCTTTATCACCATCTGATACCATGAGATGCTATTTTGATCATCACATTTGTACAACTTTGTATCTATGAAAACAAAATATCGTTTTCATATTATATTACGTTGTTTTAAAAGGGCACATTTATGTATAGGTATTCAACAATATTTTATTGTTCACTTCAATGTTGTGTATTCTTCATTGATAATTCATCAGAATCATGAATGCTAAGTAAAGCTACATGCTTTTACTGCTATTAAAATGTTGAAATGTATTTGTTGATATTAGTTGCATCTGTCCTCAGATGCCTACAGTGTACAAGGCTAAATTTCAATGAATCACCTTCTATCCTTTTTACAGCCAATGAAAATAATAGGCACTTCCAGATTTTAGTTTTCTCTCACACATACAGCAAATAGCATAGAGGCCTCATCTTCTGCTGCTAAAATCATCACCAAGAATGATAAAATCTTTTTTTTTATTTCTTCAGTACTTTCAGAACTTTAGTTCTTCAGTACTTTCACTGTCATTCTCACAAAGGCTCTTCTGAACATGGTTCTCAACAGAAGCACATATTTTGCATCAGAAGCAAAATATTTATTATTATTATTTATTAGTATTATTAATTATTATCATTTATTATTATTGTTATTATTGTTATTATTATTATTATACACTGCTCCAAATTCAGCAGTTCTCCAGGGAAAATACAGATAGTGTCCCTCTCTCATGCAAGTGTCTGGTGAAGGATTTCTTTACTACATAAGCTGAGGATGAACTGATTTTCTCAAAGTCATTGGACAAATGGTAATGTCATCAATGTCCAGAGAGACTCCAAGAGTTCCAAAGTTCATTTTTTCATTTAAGAAAACACTGTGTAAGATCTTTATATTAGGAGCCTTTCCAGTCTCCAGTGCATGAATACTTTTCACTTATTACTAGAGATTTGTTGCAGTGATTAGTGGAAATCATTCTGCAGACATCCTGATAAATTCCAAGGTCTGCTGGACCTGCTGGGAAAAAAGTACACATGAATCTCATGAATGAATCAAAAAATTTTGGAAAAGAGACAAAAATCTGGAAAATGGCCAAAGATATTGCCAATTTCCAATAAATTGGAATGGGAGCAATGAGATGAAAAAGATTTATTGATAGAAACACATTTCATTAAAAAAGTCTAGTCCTTGATATATAACCATAAAATGAGGAAATAGTAATCAAGAGCAATGGGAGACAGGGACTGTCCCTGTGGGGACAGTCACATGCATCTTTGTGCTGAAAAAAGCTCTTTTGCATGTGTCTTTTTCTACTCTGCATTCAAGATAACACATTTATTTTCACTATAGTAGATTAATTGTGTAGTCTTTCAGGACATCCATCCAGGTCTCACTTTTGAAAGAACATTTCTATGTCAGAGTTTATTTCTAATTAATAACTAAGACTGAAATCTGTCTCTGAAATAATTCTACCTGCTTCATTGGCCTGTGGGTTGAACATTTAAATATTAGTTCAGAAGCCATGGTTTTAAAAATGAAAACAAGTAAACAACAACAAAACAAGCAGTCAAAACAACAGAAGCAAAGGAGAACTGTTTTCTCCAGCAGCAAAAGGACTACAAATAAACTTTATATGCAAACAAAACTGGCTACTGTGTGTCTGACTACACAGGCACAGTCTATTATAGAAAAACATCTGTTTTACTATGGGCCAAGCTCTGTATTTTTTCAGTTCATGTGGTTATGCATGGAAATTACATGGAAAAATGAATAGAGACAAATCTCTGGAGGCGAGAAAATTGTATATACTCAGTTCTCCCTATATACTAAAAGAAGGATGAAAGTGGACATACAGGCATCTAAATATGTTGCCGTTCTTAGAACAGATTTGTCATAACCGACATACCTGAAAGGAACTGTAATATCCAAGTCAACACAGTAAAGGGGAGTTCTTCACAGAGATAACATTATACTGCTAAAATACAAGAGGAGCTTTTATATGAGACTACTTAGAGAAGCCTGTTACAGCCAGGTGTAGAAGCTCTTAATGGAGTCAAAAGTGGAGAAATTGCCTTCTTTCTTGCTGTTACACATTTTCTGATGGAAAATGTAAAGGATATTCTAGTCAAAAAAGGTTATATACATTCACCACACCACTTTATAAGTAAAAAACAAGTGAATATAACAGGCAAGACAGTTCCACTAGGACCCAGTTTTTACAAGAAATGTATCTGATATTGTGACATTATTCTAATGTATGATAAGGTAGATGTGCTTTTCCATTATTAATAAAAAAAAAAAAGTTTTTTTTTAAAGTTTAGAAAATCAACTAACAAACAAATGAGATGTGAAAGTCCCAAAACATGCATTATGAGGATGCTCGTGTCAGGAAATAAAAGGCAATCATAATTTATAATGAAGGTTTCCATTAGGTCTTCTGAAAAAAACTAACTATAATGGTAATTAAGCCCCAGGACAAGCTATAAATGAAAGTTATGGAAACCCCAATAAGCTGGATGAATTTCTACCAGGTACTCTGGTAGCATACTAAATCCAGACACATTTAATGCAGAGAGGCAGAATAGAATCCTTTTGATATCCCATGTAATGCTACATTACCTGTAAGAATAAGGTACCTAAAGACAAATCTGAAGATTTTCTATTTGAACAACATGATTTCTCTACTCATTCACTTGGATCCTGCTGTGCCATTAAACATATTTATGTTGCTCAATGACCTCTTGTTCTTCAGATAGTTTTTTAGCTACTTGCAAAGCTCTTCACTTTCCCTTTCCTTCCTGAAAGTTACAATGAAATGTTGTACCATATGCCTTGAAGGATGTATGCCAGATCAAAATATAGTCATCTACTTTGAAGAAAATGAAAAGGGTTTCAAAAACCTTTTTTAGGTTGAGGATTTTTCCTACATCCTCCAATCATGTGGTAATGAATCCCTTTCAGGAGGACTGCAAGGCTCAAAGAGGAGTCTAGACTGAACAAAGAAAGTATGAAAGAAAATTGTGCATGCAATTAATCCAGAAACAAAATAAAACAAAAAAAAAACATAAAAACAAACAAACAAACAAACAAACAAAAAAACAACCAGAAGAGTGCCTAGTCACTTTAATATACAGTTGTTGATCTAAACCAGATTCAAAATGTAGACTCTGGTCACCTGAATTAGCTACCTTAGTGTTTGCCTGGCCCAGAGAGGGGAGTCTGAGCACTGAAGGTGGCACGCCAAGGTTTCTGGTACAGTAAGAGGTTGTCACTTCTGTTAGAGATGCTGAGCTCTCCAAAGAGATGCTGAATAGAAACATGAGTGTGAAATTTTGCTTAGACTCCTCTACTGGGAGCACAAAACAGGAGGAGATCATAAAGTAAAATGCCTCTGTAAACTACTGTACTCAGTAGTAAATAAGCCCTGAGGAAAATATTTGTTTATTTATTTATTTATTTATTTAATATATATTTATACATTTATCTTTATCCAGCAGTAACCAATTCATAAAAACAGCAGAAGAAGGGCTTCCCCCCATATTTTTGGAATGCAAACTCAAATTTCCAGGGATAACTTGTGATGAGATTCAGAAGAGAACTTTAGTGTCCACTCTGATAAAGATAATTTGAAGGACTTTATGGCATAAATAATATCACAAAGGCACAAATATCTTTGGAATCTTGCTGTGCTCAGGGTTACGTCATGCTGGAGAGCAAATATTCAGATTCTCTTTATTCAGCTCAGGCTTCTTAATTGCTCCTCAGGTTTATTAATGGCACAAAAGTAGGTGATCTGAATCTTATCCTGTGTGTTTTTCAAAATAGGAACAAATGAACTTGTGTAAGCCTTATTACCTACAAATGGAATTTTACTTAAAAAAATCCTAGGATGTTTTGCTTTTTAAGGATGTCTATAAGATTTCAAAACAGCTATTAAGGTAAGGAAAATGTTTAGCTAGTTTCTGTCCATTTCCTTCTTTTGTTGAGCCTTTTATAAAAAAATTAGAGCATTGCCTAGATGGTGATATGGAACACAGGTGGTGGTACGAACCCTCCTTCTGTCGTATAGCGATGTAGTCATTTTATAGTTCCTCATCTTCTCTCCCTCTCTTCTTCATTGTTTTATCAATGTACGACAATTTCTACAAGCCTAGAAACTGAGTTATGTGAGAATGGATCTGTTCAAACTGGAAATCATGGAAATCTTATGTTTTCTGTTATGGAGAGAGTCAGGAAAGTTAATCGTAGTGCAACACTGGCTTTGTCACTTATGGTCTGTTTCTTATGGTATTTTTGCTCAGCTGTAAACAGCAAAATACCCAATACTCACCTGATGCCTTTAAGTGCTATGGTAACATCAGGTATATAATCCTCATTAGTGATGAATAATGGGGTCCCTAACAGTTCACAGAAAATAGAATCTGGATCTTTATGTTGATGACATCTAATTGATTAGAAAGCTATTTATATGCATAATTAAATTATATGCTCTGCTTAAAAAAAAAAAAGCTAGCAAAAATTCTGTTGACACAGTTTATGAATGATATTGCTGTATGTGTATTCTACCCAGTCTCCTGTGCTGGTTTCATGAACCAGAATATTTTGTTGTTCTTGTTTCTTCACAAGTCTATAGATGTAGTATAAATGCACATGCAATCTTGTTTTATATATTGCCTCCTTTCCAACATCTTTTCCTCTTAATTCATGCCATTACACCCAGGAAATGAACAGATCCAAGGCTTAGCCAGGACTGGACAAAGGTTTCCTGGAGTGCAGATGCTAGACTTAAAATGAGGGGCATGTTGCTTCTGAGCATCCAGGTGACACTGAGTGTTGCAACTACCTTGCATGTAGTTCTCTTGGAACCTCTGATGTGGCCAAACAGCAGGGAAAAAGGGAAGATGGAGAATGAATCAGGTTGGTCTCTCTGGACTGTGACTCCCTCAACAGCACTGCTTAAGTGGGATTCCTTTATTATGAAGGGTCAACTGGAAGTATAGCAGAGTTTTGGCCTTCAGTACCCTCCTGTGGCTGACAGAGAGTGCTAACATCCTCTTATTTATCTGTTACCCAAACTGCAGCAGTCCTACCTCAAATCTGTTTGGACCATTAGTGGTGCCCATTTAAATGATTTTAATATTGATGTAAGCAGCAAAAACATAACAGATGGAGAATTCTGAATCTTATTCAAACTTAGTCTTGTCCTATGGGTTTTATGTTTGCTTGTGCCCAGCTAGCACAAATTAAAAATATGAGTAAAATAATTATGCGCTGGTCATCTAGAACATCTAGTTTCTATCCCAGCAGAAACATAGCGTTCTTTGAACCTTACTTTTCTGCTGGATTATGCTGTTGAGAGGTTCATTGGAGTTAGGCTAAGTGCACAATAGACATTGAAAAAGAGGGTGTCGTGGCATATGCCAGCTTTTTCTGTGTATCATTTATCTTCACGTACTCAGAATGACAATCAAGCCCAATATTTTGGTGTGTTTTGTTAGATAGTCAAAATAATATATGCTATTTAGGATTAGATGTCATTGATTCTGACATATTTTTTTTTGCCTGCACAAAGGATTGGATAAATAGGTACCTTTTGTTATCTCGCTTCTTCATAAGTGTATAGATGTAGTAGAAATGCATTTCACCTTTGTTATTTTGCGTATTACCTCTTTTCCTCAGCTCCTCTCTTAAGAAACACAATATAATAGTGTTCTCGGCATAAAGTGATTTAGCCCTGGTGCTTGTTCACTCCTTGGGAATGCCAGAATATAAATGTGTTCTGGAAACTGAGGAACTGAGGTAAATGCATGAGCCTTCAGCTAGAAGGAGGTTGCTCTGCAGCATGTATTCCACTAGAGAGCTCCAATGCAACAGCAGAATTTGGAATGCTATTGTCATCTTGGTTTTGGTCTCCCCACATCCTCCTTGGTGGCTTACTCAGATGAACCTAGCATGGGGCCCCTCCCTGTCAGGGAAAATGATGAGGACAATGGCTATATATTACTAAAATTTTGGGAGGATACATTGTGCAGGTCCTCCTAAGACATCCCAGAGCTTATGTTCTAATAATATAAAGAGTATGTATGACTACGCCTGTACTTCAAGCCCTACAAACCCTTTTTCTTTCCCTATTTTGCATCTGAGGCTTTTGCTGAGTATTCCAACGTCTGCCATTCCTTGGTCATTTTTGACTTGATGGATCACTGTTTACCCAGCGCCACTCTTCTTATACTGCTTGAATGCTGATGGCAGTTTCAGCTGCTGAAGGTTAAAAACATGGATGTCTCACATCAAAAACAAAAAGGATTTTTTTTTGTTAAAAATTAAAAGGAAAAATTAAGTATACCATTGATCTGAAATAAAAAATAGTGTTAAACTGAAAATACATACTTCATAGTAAGAAAGAGAGAGATGGGGAAGCAATTTCATTATACAATCTGAGAAGGAGCTTTTGAAGTCCCTAAGTCTAGTTGTTTCACTTGTTTGAAACAGTGGTGAAAACAGTTAGACACACAAGAATATCAATATTAAATACATTCACAAATAAAGTTTACTGTTATGGTGAATTTTAGAAGTGGTGTTGAAAGGAACATAAGAGCTCTAGTAGAAACATGAAATTAAATGAAAAGTCTGAAGTTACCCTTAGACAGATAAGGATAGGGAAGATTTTAGAGAAATGCAGATTGTACTATATCCCCACATTAAGCTATACTGCATCTTCCCTTTTACACATTAGGTATAATAACGTGTCATAGGAAGAGCTCTGACATTAAATCTCAAATCACAGGATTCATCTTTGTTTGTTCTGGACACACAAATATGTTACTTAAGGTTGTCTTACAGTGACCTCCTGGAACCTAGACTTACCTGGTACAGCAATTCCCCACCTTGAATATATGCAACAGAGACAGCTCAGGCTTTGGAGGAAATAATCAATTTGGTACTCCGAGAAGTGGACCTGGGGGGTGGGGGAGGTTGGTTGGAGCTGAGCAACTCCCACTACAAGGAGGGAAGAGGAAGCTGCCGGGAAAATGTTTGGAGCTGAGTTTGCTTTTTCTGCTGCCTCCTAGGAGACAGAAAGAATAGTGCCTGGGAGGAACTTCTCTTCCTCTTCTCCCCAGCACTACTTGCCAGCCCACTCACCACAGAAAGATAAACCACCTTTACCATCTTTACAAGGCTCCTGTGTCATAAGTAAGAGCTGTGGAGGAGGATTTATTTGTTTATTTTTTTCCTATACCTGCTTTCCAGTGTAACTGCCTACATTGCCCAAGACTAAATCCATCATCTATAGGAGCAAATTAATATTACTCTACATCTTGACTGTATTTGCTAAGTCTTCAAGTTAGAGAAAAGAACAAGGCAATCTAGTTTCTCAGAACTGCATTGACAGAAATATCTGTGGGCAGCTACTCAAGCTACCATTTATTTATCTCAAGTACAATCAATTTCTGGCAAGGCACAGCTCTGTGTGAGCTAACTTACCTTGCTCTAAATTGATAACGTTTATTGGTATTAGTCCAATCTGATGAGAGTTTCCTTTTGGGAAACTCATCAGGTGTTTCTTTAAAAACTGCAAACCATTGTGTTGCTTCAGTTGGTACATTTAGTACTGTGGAGTGCCTGTCTAGAACCTATTCCTGCTACATGTTTTTCAGTGACTGTCTCCAAAAATGTAAAGCCGTCTCTCATTCCATTTTGGCTGTGTGAATGTTTTTCACCTTCTGGCTTTCAGGTTCAAACTCTGAGTTGAGATTTACATATATTATGAGAAAGAGGTGTAAGAGTTCACAGAGATAAAGTGTCCCTGCTGATGAGCAAACTCCAGTAAAGAGGAACACACCTCTGACTGGGTAGTTGGTACCCAGAAATAAATGGTCAGAAGATTCATATTCCATTCCAGTACAATGACCATCTTCTTTATACTTCATTTACCTTAGAGTTATCTGGGGACTGATTCAGTCTTTTCCTTTCTTTTTTTTCTTTTCTTTTCTTTTCTTTTCTTTTTTTCTTTTCTTTTCTTTTCTTTTCTTTTCTTTTCTTTTCTTTTCTTTTCTTTTCTTTTCTTTTCTTTTCTTTTCTTTTCTTTTCTTTTCTTTTCTTTTCTTTTCTTTTCTTTTCTTTTCTTTTCTTTTCTTTTCTTTTCTTTTCTTTTCTTTTCTTTTCTTTTCTTTTCTTTTCTTTTCTTTTCTTTTCTTTTCTTTTCTTTTCTTTTCTTTTCTTTTCTTTTCTTTTCTTTTCTTTTCTTTTCTTTTCTTTTCTTTTCTTTTCTTTTCTTTTCTTTTCTTTTCTTTTCTTTTCTTTTCTTTTCTTTTCTTTTCTTTTCTTTTCTTTTCTTTTCTTTTCTTTTCTTTTCTTTTCTTTTCTTTTCTTTTCTTTTCTTTTCTTTTCTTTTCTTTTCTTTTCTTTTCTTTTCTTTTCTTTTCTTTTCTTTTCTTTTCTTTTCTTTTCTTTTCTTTTCTTTTCTTTTCTTTTCTTTTCTTTTCTTTTCTTTTCTTTTTCCTTTTCTTTTTCCTTTCCTTCCCTTTCCCTTTCCCTTCCCCTTCCCCTTTCCCTTCCCCTTCCCCTTTCCCTTTCCCTTCCCCTTCCCCTTCCCCTTCCCCTTCCCCTTCCCCTTCCCCTTCCCCTTCCCCTTCCCCTTCCCCTCCCCTCCCCTCCCCTCCCCTCCCCTCCCCTCCCCTCCCCTCCCCTCCCCTCCCCTCCCCTCCCTTCCCTTCCCCCCTTCCCTTCCCTTCCCTTCCCTTCCCTTCCCTTCCCTTCCCTTCCCTTCCCTTCCCTTCCCTTCCCTTCCCTTCCCTTCCCTTCCCTTCCCTTCCCTTCCCTTCCCTTCCCTTCCCTTCCCTTCCCTTCCCTTCCCTTCCCTTCCCTTCCCTTCCCTTCCCTTCCCTTCCCTTCCCTTCCCTTCCCTTCCCTTCCCTTCCCTTCCCTTCCCTTCCCTTCCCTTCCCTTCCCTTCCCTTCCCTTCCCTTCCCTTCCCTTCCCTTCCCTTCCCTTCCCTTCCCTTCCCTTCCCTTCCCTTCCCTTCCCTTCCCTTCCCTTCCCTTCTTTATTTTTTTTCCCATTACACAGAACTGCTGGAGAGAGCTTTCTAAGGATCATGTCTGGGGAGTTTTCTTTACCAGACTGAACATCTCCTCTGACTATTCTTTCTCATTAGAGTTCTCTCTAGTGAGTAATTTTAGATATTTCCTGAGATGCTTTGAGAAAGTAGTAATTTCAGATACGACTTCTCTGACTACTTCATTGTACTGTTTCTCCTGAGCAGTGGCTACATCTTCTATCGGCAACATAATTTCATGGCAAGGTCTCAAACTTCTTGAACTTACCTGATTTCTTTCCGTTATTATGAACAATATAAAAATGACAAAAAAAAATCATGAACTTTGCTGAAAAGGTGTATGTGTTTAATTTTTTGTAAGCTTTAATGGTAGGGTTTCTAGCCATATAGAAACTGTCTATAAACCACAACAGGATAACACTTAGTATTTATTTGCCTATGATTTCTTTGTATAGATATGTACCATGAAAACCAGTGAATTAATCTGAAGTTTCTGGAGAAGTCATGCACTGTGTCAAAGAGAATATTAAAATTTTATTGCATAACAACGTGCTTTTAGGAGCTCTCTTGAATGATGCACATAGTTTTGCGCTTGTCTTCAAAATGCATTTTGAACTTTGATCTTGTAATTTCTGAATAAATTGTTAAGAATTATTTTCATTTTAATGTTTCAGATAACTATCCATGAAATTACTCTTTTAATAGTAACTGGTCTAGAGTTTTGAAACATTTCTAACATCTCTAACAGATACTGGAGTGTGTAAGGATATGATTTTCTATCCGTTAAGTTGCCAAGTTTAATTGAAAGAATATTCATTTCTGTGGCTTTGAATTTCTCTTCTGTCACATTATACCTGCACTATTACCACTGTGATTTGACAAAAATGAAACAAACAAGTAATAAGTAATCAAACAAGCAAAAACTTATTTTCAGTTGTTAAGTGTATGCTCTGAAGTTATGCTTTCCAAGCTTTATTTACCGTTACTGCTGCAGGATGTTGACCTTTCAGTTTACAGAATGATGCTAACAGGAGCTGCTAAGATAACAGTACTCTGTAATGTGGCAAGATACATCTGGATATACCTCCCTACATTCCTTAGGAGCCCTCTGACCAAGTAGCCACTTATCCTTTTACTGCTCAGAAAAAAAAAAAAAAAAGACTATCTGCCCAACACAACCTGCAACTTTTCAGTTCCCATTGATTTTTGGCTGTTGCTTATTTCCCACAAAAGACCCTGCATAAATGGATGAGACAGACCCAGTAAAAGTTGTTCTCTTTAGAAGTGGACTCTATTGTGTCAGGAAAATCTTAAACTTTTCTGGGGCATCACAAAGTGTGGGGAAGGGATTATACTATTATTAGTTTTTTTTAGGAGCTTTCTGAAAACTGAGACAGTGACAGCTAGGCACCTCTGATATGATTCTTATCTTTTGGCAGTTCATAGTATTATTTGACAGCACTCCTACATACACACACACACAAACAAACAAAAAAACAAAATAAAACAAAAAACAACAACAACAAAACAAAAAAAAAAAACAAACAAAAAACCAAAAAAAAACCAAAAAAACACAGTGATCAACATGAAATTTATAGTTTGAAAGAACTTATTCGTGTGACCTCTATCTATAATGCAAGCAAGAAATCCAGGTCAGGAAATCCAAATATGAAACGATCCAGAAGGAAATATTAGTAGTGGTTTGCCAGAGCTGAAAAATAGGAGTCTTGTCCTGACCTTTGAATTCATGTTATAATGTTATTATTTTACCGGCTCTAGCAAATTTATTCCAAATCTGCTCTGTATCAGAGTACCTTCTGTGTACGTTCTGTGTACTAAAGGAATAAGAACACCAATGAGGCTGCCAGAGGCCCACAGGACTGAAGCAGAGCAACAGAGTGTATTTAATTTTCCTTAACACGCGTATATATATGTAATAAACACAGAGTACTCATTTGCATCTATTTTCTCCCTGGTGCTTTCTAACTGTAAGAGTCAATATGGAATTAAATCCAGCTGGCGACGGGTCATGAGTGGTGCCCCCAGGGAGTATTGGGGCCCATCCTCTTTAATATCTTTATTGATGAATAGGAGGGAATTGAGTGCACCCTCAGTAAGTTTGCAGATAACAGCAAGCTGGGGGAAGTATCAATCTGCCTGAGGGTAGGAAGGCCTTGCAGAAGGATCTGGACAGGATGGGTCGATGAGCAGAGGCCAATGGGATGAGGTTCAACGTGGCTAAGTTCTGCATCCTGCATTTTGGTCACAACAACCCCAAGCAACACTACAGGCTTGGGGAAGAGTGGCTGAAAAGCTGTGCAGAGGAAAAGGATCTGGGGGTGCTGATTGATGCTCACCTGAACCTGAGCCAGCAATGTGCCCAGGTGGCCAAGAAGGCCAATGGCATCCTGGCTTGTGTCAGGAATAGTGTAGCCAGCAGGACCAGGGAGGTGATCATCCCCCTTTACTCAGCTCTGGTGAGGCCACACCTCGAGTACTGTGTTCAGTTTTAGACCCCTCAGTACAAGAAGGACATCGAGGCCCTAGAGCGTGTCCAGAGAAGAGCTATGAGGGAGGTGATGGAGTCACTATTCCAGGGGGTGTTGTAAGGAGAGGTTGGACGTGGTGCTTAGGGACATGGTTTAGTGGGTGATATTAGTGGTCGGGGGATGGTTGGACCAGATGATCTTGGAGATCTTTTCCAACCTTTATGATTCTATGATTCTAATTTGAGAAATGTATTACCCTCTAGATGGATTGAATAAGGGGGCACAAATTCAGATTGTAATTTCTTTACTGCTTAGCATTTCGCTCTTTGTAGTAAACTATTGCTATCCCCTGGTCTCACAGATAGTATTTGAGAGGAGCAGTCACTCTGGTATCCCTGTTTTTCCTACAGCTATAGCTCAGATAAAACTCAGGCATGTTACTGGAGCACAGGTCCTTTCCCTGATTGCTCAGTGATTAGTTTCTACTTCATGACTACTTAAAAATGTGATTATCCTTCAAGATGCAGGAAAGCTGTAATTTAGAGGCGGTTCAAAACTGCAGTGAAACAATGGGGACAAAGTGTTTGTACAAATATTGGCACAAATATTGTTCCCAGCAGCACTACACAAAATGCAGCTGGCTGGATGGCAGTTCTGTGCTGCTCTGAGGGGCATAGTTAGAGACTTCTTGAAGAAAACCTGTATCTACCAAATACTGAAAAGAAAACAAGCTGTTTTAATGACTACAACAACCACTTCTGTTTTCTTTAAAGACAGTACCACTTTGTGAGGAGAATTTCAGACAAGAGTTCTTTTAGCATAATTCTTATTTTAAAGTGTGATCTTGTAATTGCTGAATAACACATTTCAAAACCTCTGACTCAGCAGTAAATTCATGTTTCTTTCTCCACAGTTCTTCCTGCAAACAGTAGTACTTACTGGCTATAACCCACTGCAGCCAGGGGAAAATTTACGGGCAAATCTCAATCTCAGTGCCTATGGACAGCCTTTCCTAATTGCAGGAAATCACAGAAAAAGGTTATCATGCTTGGAGGACTGAAGAAATGTAATTTTTAAATTCGCACATTTGTTACTAAGTCAGTCACTCAAGAAAATTTGATTTACGGTATTTCAGTCCATGTAGCAGCACTGAATACCCTTTATAATGTAAAGGGTTCTTCCTGGTTGTGTCCCACTACTGCCAACAAAACATCCAAAGACAAACCTCTGAGTACTCTTGTCTATACATGTCACTTTGCAAGGCAAGCAGTGCACTGGATTAATAATTTAGAGGAACTGGTATGTTGTTCATAACAACTGATAATTTTCTGCTGTAATGAAACACTGGGAAAATGCTGATTATATAAAATGAAATGCTCTCCACTTAGCTAGCAAGTAGGTGAGTGGCTGGGCTTGCTGAGCAGGGAGTGTTCAGGCTGTTCAACTTGCTGACTTCCCTTCTCTCAGCCTAGCTTTTATTTGCAGCAGTTCCTGTCCATTTCACCTACAGGAGATTTTATTTTATTTTATTTTATTTTCAGAAATTTACTATATATACATATTAATTTTATGTATGTATATTTGAGCAAAAATTTTAAGCAAAAATCATTTTTTTCAGTATCATGTTAAATAAACCATAAAATTCCATACCATATGTGTGGTTGTTGACAAAAAATAACATACCAGTTTCTTTCCTTTTTGTTCTTGATGAATATAAAACATATTTCACACACATAACTGGGCAGATACATACTATATGACTCTCATAAAATATTCAATAAAAGAATATAAATAAGATTTTTCCTCATAAATGATTTCACTTATCTTTCCTTGATCAATAATGAAATGTCATTTATATGATTAAGCAATAAATGTTATGTAAAAATAACAAGCAGTATTCCAAGTGCACCTTATTCTGTGCCAGTTCTGCTATTTATGATAAGCTTAGTTAAATATTAAAAAGGACTTATTTGAAATTCTCATTGCTAGGTTATTTTTTCTGACCTGAGTTAAAACACAGCAACAGCTAACGTTCTCTTTTCCACTGCAGGATTTAAAAATGCCTATTTTGTCTTCATGCAACAGTGTTTAGTGTAACCACAATCAAAACAAAGGCTGATTAAAACTTTTCTTTTTTTTTTTTTTAATAGACACTTCCCATGTCACCTCTGTGGGGTGTGTAGGGGTGACTGGTTTCACAGCAAAGCATGGAGTTTGAAGATTTGTCATTGATTACGGTACCAACTCTCTGGGCTTTGGACCAAGAGATCGTGGTAGAAGCCGAGGCACCCTGGTAAGACTGAGCTGTGATTAACCAACCAGCTGACCCCTGCCATGTTGCAAGACAATTCAATATGACTGCTCAGCACAGTAATGTGGGCTTCACTAAAATATATTTGGATTTCACTAAAACTTTTGTATCTTTAAATGTAAATTGCTGGATTGGAGTAGATGTGAAAGTGAGTAGCATGTGGAGTTGGCATTTCTTTGGCTATAAACCAGCACTGAAGCACACTGCTGAAGGTGCATTAATGAATGATAATTGGTGCAGTTTGGGGCCATCTCACTCAAGAAACTGGAGAGAATCCATCCAACTGTTAAAATGATTAGCGGCCTAGGGAATATGACTTGTGAGGAGAGATTGAGGGCTTTTTTAGTCTAGCAAAGAGGAGGCTAACAGGCAATATAACAACAGCTTAAAACTACTAGAGTGAATTGTAAAGCAAATGCCAAACTTTTCTTGATGGTAGCAGATGGTATAACGAGAGAAAAGAGTCACCAAGTGAACATTTTCAAACACTAGGAAAAGCTTCTTAGTGGGTGGTGGGATAATGCAGCACTGTGTTGACTCTGCGGAGATTCCCTCCTTGGAGATTTTCAAGGCATGGCTAGTCAAAGCCACAAGTGATGTAAAATAACATTGGTTAAACTCTTGCTTCAAGCAGGAAGTTGGACCTGAGGCCTCCAGACACACCCCTTCCAGCTAACATTCTGTGATTAGCTTTTGTTGTAGATCTAAATTCCATTCAAATTTAGGTGAAAGCATTTTTACTTAGTTTATCTAACAACTTTACCAGTGAAGAAAAGGAGTAGGCAGTATATCCTCTGACTTGCATCTAACATCATCTTGCTACCATCTTACTCATTTTGCAACATGATCTGAAAACACACTATATACTACACTCAAATGCATGCAACAGATAGTAGTGAGAAGGTACTATAAGTTCATAGCTATTTTGAGCTCATCATAAAACAGCATTGGGAACCTCTTCCTATTTCAGTCTATGACAGCCCTACGTGCCTGATGCTTGTGATAAAAAATAAAGTCCAAGATGCACTAGATAGAGTGATATGATTATGATTTTTTCTGCTTGTTGCCAGTAAACAGATATTGAGCCATACACTTCATGATCAAGCAACACAATTAAGTATGGTTACGTAGTACCTGTTGCCCAAATCTCTTCTGTGTCTAAGTAACCCTGTATGTTCTGTCAAAGCTATGAATGAAAAATGTTTCTCATCTGGTATCTTGCCACTGTAGTTAAGGAGGTGGACAGTACTGCCAGTAATAATTAAGCTAAAAAGAGCTTACAATATATAAAATTAGCAACTCAACCCTGTTCTCTATGTCAGACTCTTTTTTAAGCTCTATTGTAAATTCTCTAACTTACACTCCCAGTTATTTGACTTCATTTTAAATTTTATTATAAAACCTTGTGCTGTGCAGATAACACAGTTTATTTGGACAACAAAAAAATACAGTTTATTTTTACTATATCAAACTTTGACTCTGGCTCATGTAATTGCATTTCATCTGATTAGTTGTTGCTGAGTCAGTGAAATCCCAAATTCCAACAGATTTAACAGATTATTATTATTATTATTATTATTTTTTAGCAACCACATGGTGATACCTTGGATATTTTCAGATCCGATACTTAGCTTGGAAAAAAGATGCTGCCCTTAATATGAGCTGTGGTAGATCTACAATTTGATCAATAATGAGCGATGAAGACATGTTTAAAATGAACTGTCAGAACATGGGTAACCTTCGAGCAGACTTCTAGAAACCCCATAATGGTTCTGCTTGACACTGAAGAAACCCTATAAGTATCTGTGTTATCTTTCAAACCCGCCTAAAAGGATGGAGTTAAATTGCCTGTTCAGCTGCTTGAAGCCATGCTTAGATATTTGGCGTAAACATTAGATACGCATTTACAGTAATTAAGTAGAACCTATATTCTTACCATCCTATGTGCTCCCCCTGTTTCATTTGTACGGCTTCATGGTTCACTGTATTAGGGATCATGTCTAGCTGGAAAATAAAAACAGGAGTAAATGTTTTGTTTTTAATGCCACCACAGAAGGGATAGGTCAAGAGCTGAGACCAGCTACCTGCTAATAGATAAGAAATGTTTAAAATAACACAACCGGTGAAGGAATGAATGTTCAGGTCTTCTTTCTATATGTATGTTCTGCAAGGGATTTCCATTCAAAGAGAGACTTCAAGGCCCTCCTCCCCGTGCAGAAGCCTTTTGCTGCCCAGTTAAAGCTCATTTTTCAGTTCTGAATTGCAACAGTCAGTATGCTGAACAGCTGTTGAAGGGACACTCATCACTCAGGAATGGTGTTCAAGCTGACCATCTGACGCAAACAGTCTTACCACTTAATTAACAAATGTGTGGCCATCACCATCTAAATGATTGTAACATACGACGGGATTTAACCACTTGCCTCTGAGACTGATCCTTCATGCCACGGCCTACTTATGCCTGTCATCCCTTAGACTTTGTATTTAGAAGTAAACAATCTTAATATATTCCCTTCAAATAAACTGTTTGTTTTTAAAAGCTCTTAGAATTTCTCTACTGAACCGTCGGCTGAATATATGACACTAATTAATTAGGCAGGCTCTTTTTAAAGATCTCACAGTAGGTTACAAAAGCTTTTAAGAAATTCATCCTTAGAACATTACTGTGTTTTGGGGGAGAGCTTTTCCTTTTCCTTTTCCTTTTCCTTTTCCTTTTCCTTTTCCTTTTCCTTTTCCTTTTCCTTTTCCTTTTCCTTTTCCTTTTCCTTTTCCTTTTCCTTTTCCTTTTCCTTTTCCTTTTCCCTTTTCCCTTTTCCCTTTTCCTTTTCTTTTTTATTTTTTTTTCTTCTTCTTAAGAATATTAAACTTTCAGAATAAATCCCTTGTCCAAAACCAAGAGAAAACTTCTTACTGAGTCCAAATTTAGAGTTCCACTGGAAGCAATGAACATAACTGTTTGGTGTTTGTATCAATAAAAATAGTAATAATTATTATTATTATTATTATTATATATGTATATAAAAAAAAGCTTTCCCAGAGATCTTAACTGAACTGACTTCAATATGTGGGTGTAACTTATTCAAAAACTAGATGCTTAAAGACGTGCAGAAATTCATTTAAGTCTTTCTCTGAGGGCTGTAGTCTTGCTTTGTGAATAAAGAAAACTAGAATTATGCAATGCACAAAGCTGTAGGATTACACAAAGAACAACAAAGGTAATCCTTTCTTAGGGTGATTCTTTCATCAAGCCGTGAGTTCAGAAGAGTTTTGAGTGAATACATAACTGTACATTGGGAGTGTGTTCCTTCTAAAACACAACACTGACTGCAAGGTGATCTTCTGCAAATGTGTGTTTAGGGATTTAGAAATGTTTAACTTCCTTGTACACTGTCAGCAATGTAGTGTAGGACAAATTTTCTGGATATGCAAACACTTATATATCTCCTGAAATGAGATGCATTTTCTTTGGTTAAACAAGAACACTGACTGGGGTGTGGGGTCTCCTAAAATATTTCTTATATTTTGCTCTGCTCTGTAGCCTATGGCATGACTATCATAGCCAAGGAACGTACCTAGTAGCCACATGTATACGTTATTTGGGAAGCTGTGCTTCTTTTACTGTTATACAAACAAAACTAGTTATGTTTGGTGAGAGCAGTCACCCTGAAATGAACACTACTCCATGTTACTTAGCCCTTATTCAGAACTGAAATATATGAAATGTGGCCTCAACCAGCTATAGGAAGTGAGATGGGATTTATTCCTTCCATGGGAAGAGCTCCCAGACCTAAGACTGAACAACTGAGGAAAGGAGGAAACATTGAGGTAAAGTGAAGGGGTCTTGTAGATCTCTATTTCACCACTATTTCGTTCAGCCAAAGCTCAGATATGACAGTGTATAGCTCTAAGTTCTGCTTAGTTTTACTTAGTTCTCATACATGTTTGCTTGAGGGTGGGAAAGAAGCAAGAAAGGAGGAAAAAGTAATAGTGGATAAGTGTTCAGTTCACTGGGGAAATACAGTGAGAACTTTAAACCACAGTAACCAACTATCATAATTTTATCTGAAGGAAACCAAACCAACAGAATAACTACTCTTCACCTTTGAGAGGGTTATAAATACTATAGTAAAAAGAATCAGGGTAAAAAATTCTACTGAATTACAGTAATGATCTGAAATTTTAAAAAGTCAATATAGTGTAACATTGATGAAGGAGAATTTAAATATCACAGTATGACTCCACAATCTGAGTTTTTTGTGACAACAATCTGAGGAAGTTAAAAAATATTCCAGGATGTTTTAAAAATGGGGTTGTATTACAAAGAAAAAAAATATATTATATATACCATTATATACGTATATATATAATATATATATATATTTAGGTAGTGTTAGAGAAGCTATAAGACTGTAAACAGGATAAGAACAACCAAGAGAAACTGGAGAAAGTCCAGAGGAGAGACTAAGACTGATAAGAGAATGCATGATTACTATGGAAAGACTGAATGCACTTTGTTCAATCAAATATACTAAGAAAGGCATAAAAGTATGGTATTATGCAACATCATAAAGTGTCTTTTCATCAGGTTTTCTCCATGTCAACTGAATGGAAGAGAAAGGAAAAGGGTCTGGAACACAAGTCTTATGAGGAGCAGCTGAGGAAAATGAGGTTGTTTAGTCTGGAAAAGAGGAGGTTCAGGGGAGACCTTATTGCTCTCTACAACTACCTGAAAGGAAGGTGTGGGGAGCTGGGGGTCGGCCTCTTCTAGCAGCTAACTACTGATAGGACTAGAGGGAATGGCCTCAAGTTGCGCCAGAGGAGGTTTAGTTTGGAAATGAGGAGACATTTCTCCTCAGAAAGAGTTGTCAGGAATTGGAACGGGTTGCCCAGGGAAGTGGTGGAGTCACTCACTGTCCCTGGGGGTGTTTAAGGAAAGGTTGGTGCTTAGGAACATGGTTTAGTGGGTGACATTGGTGGTAGGGGGATGGTTGGATCAAATGATCTTGAAGGTCTTTTCCAACCTTAATGATTCTATGATTCTAACTATTAGAAAAGAAAATTCAGGGTCAATATTCACAGTCAGTGAATATTGTGGAATGTCCTTCCCTGGAGCTTTTTCTGATGCTTCATTTCTGTTTAAAAATGGTAATTTCCAATAAAAAAAGTAACTGATATTTAGAAAATATTTAGGAAAATGGGGATGAAAATTGAAATAAATTACTATTAATTGCTAGTTTACAAATTGCTTTTTAATGAAATCACTACTTATAAATAACAAAATGTATGTACAAGTAAAAGAAGCACCTAAGACTACTATAATTCATTGGTTTTGCAAGATACTGCAAAAATAAAAAATAAAAAATTAACATTTCTAGGAGACAGATTTTATTTTATTTTATTTTATTTTATTTTATTTTATTTTATTTTATTTTATTTTATTTTATTTTATTTTATTTTATTTTATTTTATTTTATTTTATTTTATTTTATTTTTTTATTTTATTTTCAGTCCTCATCAATGATAAAAGCCTGAGAAAGAACAACTGAACACAAGAGGGAAATTCATGATAGAGTAGAGGTTATTGATAAAAAGACTTCTGCAAGTCATGGGCTGTTGTCCTAAGACGGATGAGGAAGAACATCAGAGGACAACAATTTCTCAGCAAATGAAGAGAATTTACATTACACGTGTTTAGATTAGAATCATAGAATACCCCAAGTTGGAAGGGACCCACAAGGATCATCGAGTCCAACTCCTGGCACCACACAGGTCTACCCAAAAATTCAGACCATATGACTAAGAGCACAGTCCAAACACTTCTTAAACTCCGACAGGCTTGGTGCCATGACTACGTCCCTGGGGAGCCTGTTCCACTGTGGGACAAAAATTGATTCCAGTGAAAGAAATTGAGCTGGAAGCTGGAAACCACCATTTGCTTTGGAAGTGGCAAAAAATAAATGGAGCTACCAAAGGTGCAGTCTAGTTTTCTCAGCTTATACACTTGCACTGGACCTACTTTAAAGCATCTACTGATAACAGTCAATAACAGGTATGTATGGGGGGTGACCATGACCAGAAAGGGACTGAGTACCTGAGTTTACATCCATTTATTAGATAGACTAGGGCCTGTTCATGCTAAGATCTGAGCTGTTTAGTCTGAAATTGTAGGCCTCTTGGTGGTCTACAGCTTCCCCATGAAGGGAGTGGAGGGGCAGTTGCTGATCTCTGCTCTCTGGGGACAGCAACAGGACTCAAGGGAACAGCATGGAGCTGCAACAAGGGAGGTTCAGGCTGGTTGTTAAGAAAAGATTCTTCTCCAAGAGGGTGGTGAGGCACTGGAACAGGCTCACCAGGGCAGTGGTCATGGCACCAAAAAGCTTCAAAAAGCTTTTGGACAATGCTCCCAGACATATGGTCTGATTTTTGGTTGGTGTTGTGTAGAGCCAGGAGTTGGATTCGATGATCCTTGAGGCTCCCTTCCAACTCAGGATATTCTATATTCTAATTATGAAGGCTCTACAGAATCAGGAGGAAGAAATTTGAGTGCTGAAACTGTGAGTTCTCTGAGGATTTGACTGGAAAAATGGCAAAGCACAAATATTTATATATAAATATAAATATATATATATATATATAGCCTTTTTATGTTAATGCAGATTCTTTTCTCTACAGACTGTGTATTCACTGGAAGTGCACTGTATACCCACTTATTTAATGTCCTCCTCCAAGGGTAGAAATTGGGGCAATCTTAAATATCCACATAACTGTTTGAAAATAAAAGACCATGAAATAGCCCAGCAAGTTCTCAGCATGAGTTGGGAACAATTTTTTCTTTCAAATAGCTGAGCAAGTGACTGCTTGGGCAGTACAATTTGCCTCCATTGAAAAGGAGCATACTGCCTGAGAACACAGAGCTAAAAAGCTATCAGCATAACAACTCATCAAAAAACATTGCACTGCTTACTCAGGCGAGGTCACTATCTTATTGCTATTTTATTGCTTTATGAGCTTTAAAATGATAGACAAGACAGCTTAAATCAGTGATTTGTGAAAGAGGCTGGAACAGCAGAGTGTATATAGAAGACCGTAAAACAGTTCTCCACCAACTCAGGAAACTGTTGGATTTAGTCTCATGGCATAATAAAATGTTAGAAAAACTATCAATTACCTAACTGACATTCTTAAATGCATAATAACAAACCACTTAAAGGAAGAGAGATAAGAATCACAATAAAAGAGCACTATAACTGCATTGTGACCTCTTTAAAAACTATGTGGGAGAGCAGTGAGATAAGCATGATCACAATTATGACTTGCTTTCAAACTAATAATTCAGGCTTTCTTTGTGATGGGTATTTAAACTATTCTTACAGAGATAATTAAATCTACAATTACCACATCCACAGTGAGTACTCATATAATTTATACAGACACCTCTACAAGTGTTTATGAGGAAAAGAACTTATGATGGCTTAGTGTTGAGTTTGGTTTAGGTAGTCTGTAAACACACAAATCCAGGACCTTTCAGGATCACTTAGCCTGTAACAAGCAGGTATGTGTTTATCTTGGGCAGGGCACTTGTGTTTCCAAGCAGGTGAAGCAGTATAGCTTCTGACATCCCAACATATTCCAACAGGCCAGTAGTTTGCCACATATCCTTATATATGAGAGTGTAGAAGTGATATTCTTCTTCCCTGTACAGCTGCATAAAGAGTATCTCTAGGTGACACTGGAATGAAAACTGAATAACTCATTTTATTGCCTTTGTCCATTGGTGTTTAATTTGTTGTTGAGAATAAGTGCCAGCAGGGGCGTGTACCTATCTGTGTCTGTAAGTGTTACATACAGCTACCAGCCACGTGTGTGTGCTTTCTGTGTGCTTTTTTTTTCAACTCTGTTAAGGATTTCCTTGAATGTGTCTGCAAGTAATTTCGTATTTAAGTGACAGTTGACTAGTGGTTTTCCTGTCACGAGTCTTAGTCATAATGCACAGACTATCTGTGCCTTTTTTGATACTTCCCCTTTCAATGTGTTCTTTGATCATTTACCCTACATTTTTGGTCATTTTTGTAGGCAAATTTACTATTATTTGCTTCTAAAGCTTAATCTCAAATCTGGTTTCTGAGGAACCTCACGCCCTCTTGGTATTGTTGGTGTAGCTTTTCTCTCTTATATATACTTATATTTTGGAAGAAGAGTTCAGTTCCTGCATACTTTAAGAAAAAAAATGGACCTTGTGTTCCAGCTCTAAGAAGGAACTTTTGTGTGGCAAACAAGCACATTCTAGCACTGGAGTAAATGAAAAATGAAAGAGGAATGATATGTTGATGTCCTTATACAGGCAAAAAGTTCCCAGTGGCTTTTGTCTTTGTTGAAGACACAGAGTAAGACCTCCAAAACTTATTGCCAAACGTTAGTGTTTCATCCTTTAATACACACACAGCCCTCATTGTCTGATCTAGTCCCTTTCACTCTAGGTATACATTCAGCCTCAGCGTTAGCGTGTGGAAGAAAATTACCCCAAGATTTGGGGCCCAAATCCAGAAATTTAACAGATGCAATGAGATTACATTAGTCTCTTCAGCTCCTCCTGCAGTGTATAGAAAAGAGAAGATATCTGAATTGCTTCTCCAGATTCCTAACTTTCTCCAAGGAGCAGAAAGGGAGATTAATTTATCTAGGCTGGTGATACCTAAATTACTTTAAACAACTATTTAGAGATCATAGGCATCCTAAAAAAAAACAACCAACCAACCAACCAGAAACCTTTTTTCACTTGCCTGAAATGCTAGGACCTCTAGGAGTGTGTGATACTGACACAAAAGGGATCAGAACCAAGTGAAGACTACTGAGGTCAAGTGGCATTAACTGTCCTGTATCCACAATGCTTAGTGCTGGACCTAGTTGGAGCAGTTCAAAACAGCCAAGAAGTGAACTAAGTAGTGCTAAACATAGACAGTCAGTGCTCACATTCACTATTCAGAGGAAAGACCATTCATTATTCAGAATTAAGTGAAGGATATCTGTATTAATTAAAATTTTTATTTGAAATGGGGGTGATCTTGACTACAATCCCTGTTAGGAGGAACCTAAGTGGAGCTCATGGTTAAACTACCTATGTTTAATGAGACGTGTTTCTTGTAAGAGACATCAGATTAGATATGTAGGTACACCTACATTCCCTTTTTTGCTGCTTTTCTTCTAACCTGTACTTCCTGCCTTTCTTCTAACCTGTACTTGCTGCTTTTCTTCCTTCTGTAGTTTATGCAGCTGTCCCCTTGTCTCTGCTTTATACCAAGGGGATGCAGATCATGCTATGAACTACATGAGATGTTATAAACATGAATTTGGAACATTCCAACACTTAAATACCTTTGAAGGTATGGAGTCAAGCAACTTGAAAATGTCGCTAAAGAGATCCATGGAAAAGCTGGAATTTAATCGTGTTACTGACGGTATAGGGAAGCCTAATTTTCTGTTCCCTTTCCTCCTCAAACTGAGATAATTCTGTACCTGTTTATGTAACTCACACTGGCACTCTTTTCCCTCTTTAGCTCTTCTTCCAGTGTTTGACCCTTCAGTCGTTTGTCTGATATTTCTGGGCTCAGAGTAAGAATCAAAAAACTGGGAACCAGGGAGCTCAAAGGCAGCAACTAGAAGATAGTCTAATGGGAAAAGACCAGAGGATATTTTGCTTAGCCATGGCTTCTGGTGTTCTTGTCACCACATTCTATTATTAATGCCCATACTACATTTATAGCATCTCTCCCATCAGGGACTGATACAGCAGGCAGTTATGTTGGCTTGATATCCTGAGATCCTTCTTGGAAGTTAAAAATGACGGAAACATGACTATGTGAACAAAGGGAGATTCACTGGGGTCAGTGAAAATAAGTAGCAAAATATCATTCCAGTAAGGAGGCAAAGAGGACAAGTAGATTATTATTGTAATACAAAAGAGAATAAAGAAAATATTAGGACAGTTATGCAGAAAAAAAAAAAAAAAGAAAAAAACACTGGAGAAAGCCAGATTCCTGTGAAGACAGAAAACATGAATACCAGATTACGGAAAGAGAAGCTGTCAGTCTTATGGGAGAAGGATGTTTTTAAAATCACATAGAAGCTCTTTTGACTTTAAAAGGTTAAAGAATGGCTAAGAATAGCTAAAAGGGAAACAAAAGAAATAAATGAAATTGATGGGGATTAGTTGTAAATATTAATGGTTCATTTGAAGGTTAATGGAATATTTCCTGAATATTTCAGTTATTTTTTTAGGATTTTTCCCTTTTCCTTTTAAGAGAATCTTCATAGGAAATCAAATTTTGAATTAATCACAAAAGCAACTCTCTTAGAGCCTTGAGATTCTTGACTAATTGCATTTTTAAGTCCTCTGAAAAATACTATGGGAGTGAAAGTCCTCACTCTACTGTTAAGCATCCCAGTGTAGCTGTTCTGCAATTCCAGAATCAAATGAGAAATCCAGACAAGTAACATGCTCAACTTTCATTCAACCGTGTTCATAGAGAAACTCTTTGTGACTCCTTTAATTAATCCACTTGTCATTTTGAGGATACTTGTTACAGTCCTTAGAGATAGAGCTTCCTGATCTACTACATACATGAAAAGAGGCACACCTACACACCAAATCAATGTTGGAGTGCCAAACTGCCACCAGCAATTATAACATCTGCCCATAATGCCTACTCTGCCAACTATTTCTATCTCATTTTTTTTTTTTAGTCAAACTACTTCTCAGGCTGTCCTGAAGTGAAATGAGTTGAAATGACAGAAGGATATCTGTAGAAGATGTAAGTTCTGTACAGCTTGAAAAGTGTGCAGAAGAGCCAAAAAACATTTCATAAAGGTAATCTTGTTATCAACTTTCTTCCAGAACTGCTCTTCTGTTCTGCTGAACTGCGACATTTTTTTCAAACTGAAGTAACTGCATACACAGGATTTGCCATGTCTGCTTTTGCTTACTTCTTGAAAGAAAACTCTGAGGTATGACTTCCCTTAACAAAGGGGGAGCTTTTATTAACTCTTCCCTGGTACTTACCTACTTCCTTGAGTTATGCTAGAAGAAAGTTCACATCATCTCTCAGCTTCAATTAAGGACATTTTTTGAGTGCTATGTAAGACTGACATATGACTACTCGGTTAGATGTCGGTCTATTTTGCATATGCATTTGAATATGGATCTAGAAGACTGGATATTCAAAAATATGGTCAGCTTCCTAATCAAATTAAAATAATTTCACAATTGAGATAAAGATCATTTCAACTTAAGCTATTTAAATGTTAGGTAAGAAGCTAAGAAGAAGTGTAAGTAGTTCCAAAGGCAATTCTTCATAGACTGACATAAAACAAGATTATAAGTAATATTTTGAAACAGTCAGGTTGCAGAGCAGGTTGTAGGACTGGGATAGACTCCTAAAGAAACGTGATGAAATTAAGCACAGGTGCCAGGTCATTCTTGTGCTCTTGGCAAATGTCCTTTTTTATTTTATTTTGTGTGTGTGTGTGTGTGTCTGTGTGTGTCTGTGTAGGAGACTGATAGCTAAGGATGTAATCTTGGCAACTGGAGATCGAAGTGCATATTCTTTCTCAGCCTGCCCCATTTCACTCCTCTGTGGTCTGAAACACCTTGCTGTTGAACAGCAGGGGAGAAGCTAGGCCTTAACCTTCATATAGCTGAAGTCAAAATGTTCTGAAGGCAAGAATCCAAGATTTTAGAATAGCTGTTAAAATGTTCACCTTGGCAGAAGAAGATATGATTACTAACAGGAGATGACTGCCTACTTTTACCAACTTAACAAACTTTTGCATTGCTGTGGGCTCCCCTTTCATGCATACTTGTTTCCTCCTCTGTCAAGTGATTTGTGCAGCCCTTCCCTTTAAGATGTCTGCTCATACCAGCTGTCTTCTTTGGCTGTAAAACCATTGTGCTTCCTTGTAATGGTTGGAGATTCTTGTATTTTTTAATGGAAGTTTTATGAACGTCCATGCTTGTGTATTTATATTACTCTAATAGTGGTAAAGTGCAGAATTTTCCAGTTGATTTTGGAAATTCACAATGCTGAGCCTTTCTGCAGTGCCTTCTCTTTCTTACCACCCTTCTACCTGCCTCTCTGGCCTGCTGCCCAATAACACCTCTTACAGTTTGAAACATGCCCTGTATTGCCAGGGGTGCTGGTACAGTTTCTCAGCAAATGGCCCATCTCCACCAGGAAACTGAGAGGCTTTGCAGATATCAGCAACCAGAAAAGGTCTGCTTTGTGTTTTTAATTTCACCTCTGACGTTGTGATTTTGTTTTTTCTGCATGCTCTCAGCTGTTGGTAGAATTGCTAAAATCATCATATGTCAACAATATTATCTTAATCTACTCCCTGTATAATTTAGTGTAAATTCTAAACAATGGTTTAATCCTCTGATGTTTTGATTTATCTCTAAGACCTGAAGTATAAAATGTAAATGCTCCAGGGTTTTTCTGCATTAAATTTTAACAGCTTCTACCCCACATAAATAAAAATAAGTTAAAAAAACTTTACAATGACATGGAATACTGTACAGTAGTATCCCCATTTTCTGTCTCAGATAGCGTTTTTTTTTTGGTTAATCATTTGCCATCATGTTTTCCCAGACTCTCTTTCAAGTCTGAAAGACTTTGAACACTTTTTATTGCATTGTTTCTCAGATAAACTCCCTTTGCCAGAAAGGATTTTAGGACTTTGCCTTACAATCGATCTTTTAAATAATTAAGGCAAGGATTTATCTAAATGTATTAATTTAACATTCTGACTGAACTGGAGAACTCCTAACACGATACTCACGGCACCAGATACTGGACTTACTGTTGTGAATTGAGGTTTCTGCCCCAGCCAACAAGAAGATATTTTCCTGTGTTTTGGGGACATAAGGATATATTGGTATATTTGACAAAAAGAGAGTGGGTTTATTACACCAGTTTGGGTCTATACTTAAACATGCTTTATGGACTTAGATTTTGTTTTATGTAATTTAACATAAAAATCATAATCTAGACACTCAAATAACAATTTGAACTTCAACAATGGCTCACAGCTCTCACTGAAGTAAAAAATTCTTTAGCTTCTCTTTATAAATCACTCCTGAATACAGAACAGTTCAACTATAGATCCTGTAACTGAGCTTTCAGCTTTCTTTAAAAGCAAGCAAAATATGGAGAATAGAAAAATAACAGTTCTCACCTCCACCTCCAATCTCTTTAACTCATCGATATTCAGAGGTGGCCCCAGCTATAGGTAATAATAATAAAAAAACCACAACAGAAAAAACTGAGTTGGAGCACCCTATTTAACATTAAGATTTCATGCTGACAACGAGAGAAAAAGTATTAAGTCAGTTCTTGTTCCTATCTGCTGAGCCTTGGTTACTTCAGTGCTTTCTTCATCACAGTTATCAGGAAAGCCATCATTTAAAGAGATGTGTGGAGGAGGGAGGGAAGGAAGGATAGGGTTTGTAGTCAACAGTCAGAACTGCCATTTTAGTACTACTCTTATGTTTTGTCGAAGGCATAACTTGAGAAATGACGAGAAGTGGTTTACACAATATGGAAAACTTGGAGTGTAGTAACATTTAATGCTGTTGAACAGTTCAGCCTTGCCTTAATTAAACAAACAGAACAGGAAAATTTGAAAAATAATGACGGTAGTACAGGTGTCCCCTGCTGTTCACCGAAAAAAAAAAAATACTTCTAGAAGCTCTCATGGCATGAGAAAACAAATGTATTTTCAAAATTTTGTTTGTTCCTTTACCCCTTAAAAACACGAGGATTTACAATGCAAATGTGCACATATCTATTTATCACACATGGATGTAAGTCAATATTTTCAAGACAGTTGCAGACATTTTTATGATCATCAAAATTAGTATTAACTGGCTTGTGATAACTAATACAATTGCTTAATTAAGTCATAAGTAAATACTTGAAAACAACTTTATTACTATTTAAGTTTGTTTGCTTTTTTTTTTTTTTCCCCCACATTCAAGCATAGCTTACAATGAAGATGTTTGATTTCAGCTACTGTGTTTATAAGTTTCTTTTTCCATCAGCTGTGATGGAACTATTCTTTTGAAATAGGACTATGTCAAATCACATACATAGTTTGAAGTAATTGCTGATTTAGGCAGCAATTGTGTGTGACAGAATTTATAATTGTTAGATGGGTGACAAGATGCTAGAAATGGGTGATGCATTAAAAAATAAATAAAAAATTGAGAAATCCTCCCTCACATTTAATGACTGAGACAAGGTCAGGCCTGTCTGCTTTGTGATTAAGTGTTGTGTTTCTTGTTTTGTTCACTTACTGACTTCTCTATGCAGAGAAACTGTGCAATATAGCAACAGAATGTTTTTTCTCATAAGTAGTGTTTTTAAATTGGATTTCATATACTTAGTTCAGAACATTTTAAAAGAATAGCTGTTTCTGTAGATGCTGTTGTAAATAGCTGTAAACTCCAGAACATTTTCTTAAGTTTTCAGCTTGATTAGCAGAAAATCAAGGTTAGAAGAATCAGAAATACCGATCCATCAAAACAAGGCTGTTTATAGAACTGCTATGATAATAATTTCCTGCGTTTGTGTGAAGTGAAATCTGCAAGAAAAGGAATTTCTTTTACAAGGACATTCAGAAGGTGTGTCCAAAAGCCTTGTGAGTCAAAAAAAAAGAAAAAAAAAAAAAAGATGAGATAAACACCCCATGGAAATGTAACAGATCTCTAGTGAAAACAGAGGAGGGAATACATCTCCAGGCACTTATGGAAGTAAAATTGTATTTTAAGTAAACATCTGTACATTATTTAAGAATTTCTAAGACAACCCTGATTCATGCCATTTCTCCTTATTACTATTATTATTTTTTTTTTTTTTGAAAGGTGAGTGAATTGAGAATAGCCCTGCAGAGAGGGACTTGGTGGACAAAAAATTGAACATGAGCCAGAAATGTGCACTTGCAGCCCAGAAATCCAACCATATCCTGTGCTGCATCAAAAGCAGCGTGGCAGCAGGTTGAGGGAGTTGATTCTCCGCTTCTGCTGTGTTGTTTTGAGACCCCACCTGGAGCCCGCCGTTCAGCTCTGGGGCCCCCAGCACAAGAAGGCAATGGACATAGAGTGAGTCCAGAGCAGGGCCAAGAGGATGATCGGAGGGCTGGAGCAACTCTCTTGTGAAGACAGGCTGAGGGATTTGTGATTCTTCAGCCTGGAGAAGAGAAGGCTCCAGGGAGACCTTATAGTGGCCTTCCAGTACCTAAAGCAGTCCCATAGGAAAGCTGGGGAGGGACTTTTTGTCAGGGAATAAAGTGAGAAGACAAGGGATAACAGCTTTAAACTAAAAGAGGGAAGATTTAGATTAGATATTAGGAAGAAATTCTTTACTCTGAGGATAGTGAGGCACTGGAACATGTTGCCCCATCCCCTGGAAGTGTTAAAGACCAGGCCAGGTGAGGCTGGATGCCCATGACAGGAGGGCAGAAACTAGGTGATCTTTAAGGTCCTTACCATCTCAAACCATTCTATGACTCTATGGAAAAAAAAAAAAAAAGTAAAGTTGGATTCCTTTATGCATATAGTTTTCAAATTATTACAACTCTGTTAGAGTTAGAGAAAAGAGGAACTCTAGCTTAAAATGATAATTTTCTCTCAATAATTATATAAAAACAATAGGTTTTAATATTTAAAACATACTTTTAGAGTTTCCCGAAATGCTGATAACATTTTACAAAATTGGAAATTTTCAAAACAAACACCTCCAGGCCCCAGGAATTAGAGTGCTGAAGTTAAGAGGCTGCTTTCGCTACAAGAACAAAAATACATTTTTCTCTCTGTTTTTTTTTTTTTTTCCTATTGCTATAATAACCAGAAACTTCTTACTTTATTTTTCAGAAATGAAATCAGAGATAGTAACAACTCATAGTAACAACTGATTCTATAAATAAGAGTTTAGCCATGCCAAATGTATAGTAAAACAATGAGCCAATTGGGTAATACTGATTTCATAAAAGTCAATTACCTGAAGTATTTCTGTTGGTTTACTGTTTCATATATTCACAGTGCTCTCTCTCTCTCTGCTTATTTTTTCATTTTCTTTGTTATTTTTAGTATCTCTTAAATCTTTACTTTTCTCCTAATTTCCTTCCACATCTCAGTCATGCTTGAGGATTGCTGGTCTATTTTCTTTCTCGTCCCTTGAGGCTGTTCAAATACTACTTCTTCAGCCTCATTCTCCCTTATTAACATCAGAATTTCCTTTACCCTTTTACATACTCTTTATAGCTAAAATTTTCCTCCCAGCTTTCCTACAATTAGGTATTGTTTACATGTGCTTGGAACAAAATGATTAAAATGAAAAGAGAAGCCAAGTATCTTTGGGCTACTGGCCTCTGAATAGTCATTTTTGGCACTTACTTAAGTATGACTTGTGCAATGTCAAGCTCTGTCTCAATCCCAATATGTTTCTTGCTCTTGACTTTCCGGCTTCACATCAGCTGCTGTTCTTCCCACAATTTCTGCCAGAGCCATTAGAGACTAAAACGGTAGTTCCAAGTCCTCACAAAGTGCAAGAAGCATTCTTGTGACATTTTATTCAGTATCTTCCCAGTTTAACAAGTATCAGTGTGCATTACCACTGTCCAGTAGAGCAGATAGTCTTTGAGCACAAGATATACAGATTTCCATTCTTCACACTGGTGTCCACATTCTGACAATGATAATCATGCAAATAGCACAGGATTTTGAACAGAAGTTGTTATTTGGGCTTCTCGTTAATTAGAAAGCCTGCATATTCCGTAAAGGAAAAGGTCATTGAGCTGTTTAAACTTTTAAACTTTGAAAAAACAAAACAAATCAAAACAAAAACAACCAATGTTTATTCAAGTTTTAAATAGATACAAATTCTTAATGCTTGTCAATTCACAGGGGAATGCTGCCTCAAGGAAACAAGGACATTACAGACACTTGTGTATTTCCTTAAGGAAAACTTTATTTCAGAAATGTAACAACGAGATCTGTGGTTCTTATAGCTTTTATATATGTTGTGTTAAAGGGTAAAAAACGTTTGGTAGGAGGTAAACTCGCCTGCATTCCAGCCTGTCCTCAGATATCAGAGGGACTGAGTTGGCTGGGCTTAGATTCTGAATGATGCCTAGTTTGGCCCTGTAAGTCTGGTTGCATTCAACACATTGAACTATCATGGATGCAAAAACAGCACAATGCACCTCCAGACTAGTAGATTAATGACTGATGCATTTTACTGAAGCAACACAGGAGTAGAGGTTCTTTTGGATTGCTGGTTATAAATACACTGTCTGCAAAGTATGTGCAAATACCAAGAATATGACTAATACAGCCAACTACAAATTGCTTTTTTTTTTTTTTTTTTTTTTTTTCCAGTTTTGGGCAATGCTACTCTGTTGTTTTGGGAAACACGTTACTTGCAACTAAAAGAGATCTGATAAATAAATCAACTACCTAAATTTGAAGGTATCTAGCATCACTTTTACTTTTGAAAAGAACATTTTTAGGATGTATGTACATTAGTATATTGCAGTGTTTGGTTTACAGAAATAAAGCTGAGATAGTGATTTTAGTCATGCAGAGATTTAATATGAACACAAATGGACTTTATCACAGAAAAATTGAAGAATAGCACAGAACTTCTAGAGCCTGATTTTCTACTTCTGTATATATACTCTTTTAACTGCCTTAATTCACTTATGTAAATTCTTATTAATTCCTATGGCTTGGTGCTTGTTCTGACTCTTTATGGCACCAAATACATCCAGACCCAGCTGGAAAAGAGGACCATTGCTGGTCACCTGTTCTGGGCTCATAGGCAGCAGGTCTAGGCAACCAGCCTAGGGAAAATTAGTACTCTGACATTTTATTTCAATACACGGGAGTTTCCAGTCTCACCACCAAGGCTCCACACTGTTGCCAGCTCTCCCAGCTTCCCTGTGAACTCTATGAGGACTTACTGTGAATGCTCAGTTGTCTGGGTAAATCTTTCAGGGATGAGTTTTAGTTGAACAAGGAACTACATCACCTTGCTGCTTCTAAATTCAGACTACCGTGTAACTCTCGAACATGCAAAGAAAATGTCAGAAGTGTAAAAGTTTCTGTTTACATCTTTACCTATGACTTTTGAGACTGTCAAGGACTCTATTAATAAAAATTAATAAATTACAATGTGAATTATACAAGAAGTATCAAAATAGTACTTAGATGAGGCATAGTTCTAAAGTTGGGAATCTGTTCATGAACAAATTTCATCAGAAGAAAAGGCTATGTAGAAATACAGTAGCCACATTAAAGAAGGCTGTAGCACCTGTGAAAAATTGATTTAAGCAATACACTAAGTGTGGCACATGCCAAAGAAATAGGTCTATATTACTGCCCCATTCTTCAAGTGAGAAACCTGAATGGTATGAAAAGTATAGCATGGCAAAGCCTGTGTGGAGACCCATAACACAGTTTCAAAGGCTTCTGTAGGCACAAACCTGACTAGTCACATGTGTTTCAGTGTGAGGCACACACGGCATTTTCCAAGGAGAAGGCAGTACTTTTCAGGGTGTTTGCATGATGGAAAATGGCAATAGGCAAGGTTGCAAGAGGCAAGAGAGCTCAGCTACAGACCAAATCTCTGGAGACATGCTTTGAATTTGAAACAATGCACCTTTATACATGTTCATGTATACATGCAGGAATGCATAATGCTTAAATTTTGTTGGGTTAGGAATTTCTCTGTTGCATTAAGGTGCAATGCTGCTATGGTGATTGCAGCCTTCACACCCAAAACTTCTAAAGGTACTGTAGTGACGTGGTGAACATTGATCCCACAAGAGATGGGCAGGCAGCTTGATAGCAAGGTTTAGGTAAGGGGGATGAAGTGTGTGTTAGAATCTGGCAGCTGAATAAAGGAGTTGTGAAGGAAAGACTGGTGAAAACCTAGTTAGAAAGCCACTAACCAAGCAGAGTGCAGGATGGAAGAAATGGTTGCCAGAAGCTGGAGGGAATGAGCACTTATGTGTCTGTAATCCTGTGGCTGCTATTACCCAGAAAGGCTTGGGAGTGTCAGGCTGAATCCTCTCCAATACCATTTTGGGAATCTGATAAGTGACTATTGTTACTTTTTGCCCCAAACAGAGAAGCCTGAGTATAATTAGACAGAGGGTGTGCACTCCACCACAAACATGCCTGGGGTGCTTCATGTTGTGATGGCATGTTTACAATTCTGTAATCTTTATCCTATGTAATTTTAAGAATTGTTTTTAAATGCCTAACACTAACGAGTGCCCCAACTTCTCAAAGCATAAGACAGAGGGGAAGGATACACTCCCTTTCCTTTTTAGCTGTTGTGGGATGGAAGGACACAGCACTGTTTTTGGTAGTCCAAAATTTCTACTCCTGCACTGAATCTGTTTCCACATTCAGAGAAGTCCAAGCTGTTCCCAGCCTCTTCTTCAATCCTGCCTCGGTTCTGGCGCAGGTAAGTGGAGTGTAAAGTTCCTTTTCCTTACCTGGCACATCTGCATCTTTGTGTATGTGTATCAAGAATCATTTTCTTAGGAGTTGGAGGACTTCAAAAAGAGTGCTGAATGACAGCTGAGCAGGGAAAAAGTTGTGGGCAGGAACATCATGAGTTTTATTATTCTGAGGCCTTAGGAAGGAACACAAACAAGAACACATTACAGGATTAAGACACCAATCACTGATCATTATTTATAATTAACCTTTTATTATAAGATTCATCTGTGTACTAAAGAGCACTGATAAAACTGTCTTTCAGTTGCAATCAGCTTTTGATTAAGTGATAGTGTGGGGAGACATATACCAGGACTTCAGGCAGAGGGAAGGGAAGTAAGAGAAGAGAGGAAAAAAAAGTAACATGAGAGATTTGGTAAAATATCATAGAATATCTCTATAATATAAATGCTAATGACAAGGGACAAGGTCAGAATTGATGCAAAGCTGTAAATTCTGGAAGTGGGGAAAGAAAAAGGAGAAGATGATTTGGTGAGGGAGGAGACAGATGAGAGGAGATTCTTGATGGAGGAATGAGTGCCGAGATGATAGGGTGGAAGGTGGGAGAGATAGGCAGGGAGCTGGAGGAGGGAGGAGATTATCTGGGAAGGAAACATAAGTAAAAGGAATCACATATAGAAAGGAAGACAGAGGGGAAGTCTGGCAACAAACTGGAAGCTGCAGCTGTAAAAGCCACACAGGAAGCCACCAACAGGACTCCAAAAAGACCAAAGGTAGAAAAACAGCATTTACATAAGTGAATAGGTCAGAAAATATCCATGAATGGAAATTTCTGGAATATTTTTTTCCCTTCCTTTCTCTTGTTTCTTCATTTTCTGACTAACTAGAGATAGAGCATCATAGAAAACAAGGTAAAGAGAAGAGTTTTATGCCATTGGGTGCCTCTTGAGGTACTACACGTGGCAAGTAGCTTTATAGTTCTTGTCATACTAACTCACCTCAGGGTGCTGTTAACCCTCTGGAACTGCTTTTGTTTTAATTATGAAAGTCCATCGCGGACAGGCTGCCCACTGTTGCTATTTGCTGTAACTGTCTGGAAGGAGGTGCCTCAATCTGTTGTTCAAATCCCAAAATTACTAAAAACCTTAACAATTCATCACTGCTATGATAAAAGGATCTTGCAAGGATCCAAAAAGGAAGGCAGAAGGAAGCAATAACACTGTCACTTGACTTATATGTTCTTTTAGACAACAAAGCTCTGTATCAAAGCCTGCGAAAGTCATTAGAAAATCCCATTAATTCGAACAGCTGCATGCATGGCTGCGATCCCTCATTCTGACCTGTCTCTGTGCTTTATGTAACCAAGTATAATAAGCCCAAATCTGAAGAGTTCTATCTAGTATGAAACTCCTTACCTGGCTTCCACAGTCTTGTGAGGATTAACTAGAATTTAGACTGAGTTTGCAAAGAGTTATTGCAAAGACCAAAGTCAATTAGGCTTGTTCTGGATTGTCAACAGGGACCTGATACATTGCCTCGAAGTGTTGGGTTATTGCAGAGGGTAAGGAGCTCAGAGGCAGAGGCTGATGTTAAAAGGACTTTTTGGAGCTAGTCTTTCCTGCAAAGCAGAAGGGTGAAAGAGTGTTAATTTTGGCTCAGAAATCGTACCACTTTCTTATCACTTGAGACAGTAAGGAGTTTAGAAGGTCTCTGCAACTTTCTTTTTCCCTTTCTGGCTGATCATCAATGTACTCACAGGGCAGCCTAGGTTGCTATCGGGTTGCTACAGCATTTTTTTTTTTTTTCCTGTGGATAAGGAGCTAACTTAGCTGGCTCTTCTGCAACTCTGCAGCTCCTGGTGGCAAGGGTTGTGAGAGCAGGTCTCCCTCCATACAGGTATGTAAACCTACTCTTGAACTAAATGCAGTTTATCAGCACAGAGCTGGGCATTGTATTAGTATCTTGTGAGCATGCTATTGCATCCTATACTCTTATATATTAGAATTATTAAGATCAAAGACAGATATAATTCAGCCTCTATTTCTTGCTTGTTTAAAATTATATAAAGAGCCTATTTACAAAAATTTAGCAAGAGTAAATATAATATTAATCAAAATATTTAATTGTATATTAATATATTGCTAATTGCAAGTTACAATTAAAAGGAAAATTGTCAAAGATTAAACTTTATTAGAAGTATATATAATATTTGCCTATGAATCATTGCTTTGTACATAAAAGTCTGTGATACAAAGGACTATATGCATTTATTATACAAATATAAAAGAAAAGAAATATCAAGTGTATGGCTGATCTTAAGTGCATACATTTTATATGTGTTATGAATCGACATGAAAATACTGACATAATTATTAAATACAGGAATAGGCAGTAAATTTACATGTCTGTGTAGATTTAAAATTATAATTCATGACCAGTAAAGATGCTGATGTAACATATCTTAAATTCATTTTGACATGAAGTCCTGAGATCAGCTCAGTAAATATAGAATAATAATAAAACCTTAGAAACATTTAGGTTGGAAAAACCTTCAAGATAAGGTAAATACTAATAACTTGTGCTATTTTAATGATCTGATTCTTTCATAGATGATGTAATCACTATGATATTAACTTAGGTTTAAAAGAAAATAAATTTGGTAAAAATGCTTTATTTATATAAGAAGTGTAGTCTGTAGTTGTCCAGTATTGGGGATTTTTTTCTGTTCTCAAGTTATACTTCATAAATATTTATATTATGGGCACAGCCATGAAAATGGTCAGAAAAGTAGTTTTTTTTTTTGTTTTTTTTTTTTTTTTCCAAGTTAAGTTATTACATTTTGGAACTGCGTTTTGTGTAACTGATAGTTATATGCATATTTCTGTAATGTGGTTTCATCTGAAAGTATAATGTCAGATCTTAGCATTGGAAAAGTATGTAATTGGAGAAGTTCAGGGTATCTGTTAGCTGAGTGTTTCATTCACTGTTAAAGTACAGAAATCACCACTAGAACTTTTTCTACTGATCTGTTCTTCATAGTTGTTAATGTTTCCTAACATGCAATAACTCTTCATATATTTTCCTAATCTCTCTAGATCTTTAACTGCTGCCAAGGTATCTCTTGTAGCAAAGACAATTTTATATTTTCATTTTTTGTGTGTGTGCTTGTGATCTATGTTATATATTTGGATTGTTATAATTAAATATCTTTTCAAGTAAGATATAAAAAAGTTGAAAGATCTTTCATTGCCATGCTCACAAAAGTAGCACATTAATACTTCAAGCAGAAAATAAACAAACAAACAAAAAACCCCACCTCCTTTACTATAAGGAAACATATTAAAAGTTTCTGTTGTATAAAGTTATATAATTGTCCACAGGGAAAGTTTATAAAAGGTAAAAAACTCCTTGACAGTTGGAGAACATTTTCTTGAAAACAGTCTGAGTACTGCTTCTTTACGCAGACTGGTAGGCAAGACCCAGAACTGCTGCTGCCAGCTGAAGTGGAAAATCTGGTTTTCTGAGAGTGTTTCCATTAGTTCTGCACTGCCATTGCTGTAGTCTCTGAGATTTCTCCTTGAGGGACAAAGCTTGATAAGGAAGGGCTTTGTTCTGGACTTTGTCCAAATGACTTTCTGTGTTGCCCTTTCTTTTGGAAGAGTTCCACCTCCCTGGCAGAGGTCTGGATCTCCTGATACTATCCCAATTACTGGTTCTGATTCTCAAAGTGGGACTGGGGAATTGTCCCAGGACATGGGACTGTTTAAATAAAGCTTTCTTCTATTGTTGGCCTGAGGGTTAGCAGGCTTGCCGTTTTTTTTTTTTTTTTTTTTTTTTTTCCCCTTTATATGGGCTCGTAATACGGCTTTAATGCCTTGTGTTTGTGGCAGAAGTAAAGTCCTGGGAAAGATTTGTGTGGTGCTCAGATCAAGGATATCTCTCCAGGTCTGGAATATGTCAACTGAAAAAAAAGGATGTCAATTTGACAGGTCTCCATCACTAGAGAAGTCACCAAAAAAACGACCTTAAAATTACCTCTTCATTCATTGGAAGTAACTTCTAAGTATGTTGTCCTTGACTATTACACAGTCAAAATTATAGTGTAGCTGGAAGGGCAAAAGCTAGTATAAGGACTACCCAGTCATTCATCGGAGTCACTGCCACTGCCTGTTTGGGATGATTCATTATGGTGACTATTTCCCAATCAGGTATTGCAGCAGTGAAGGAGTTTTGAATTACTCCATTATTCTGTGACTTCTAAGCCAAGGAGCAGAGTTTTGAAAAAAGTGGAACATGTCCAATTGGGGACAAGATTTATTAAATTTCTCTTGACTTTCAAAAGATACCTGCTTTCAAAAATTTTCTCCCTTACAATAGAAGCCTCCTCTTGGTGCCCTCCTTAGGTTTCAGAGCGAAAAGTCTCTAGCAATAACAGGATGACATGGTCCTTCGGCTAACAGACCCTGTGCTGCTTCAGACTCACTCAGAAGGTTGAGTTATTATATTACATTTTCTGTATTGGTTCAGTTCTAAAAACTTCCTTCCTGCTTACATTCTGAATGACTCACATGAACCGGTGGGAGTGGAAGAGTAAAAGTTGGCTTTATCATTACCTCTCTTATGCTTCCTTCACCTGATTCTCCTGCTAAAATCACTTAAAGATATTTTTAACTGTAACTTTGAGGACTGAGAAAAGCAGCAGTGTATGCATGCTAAGAAGAGAGCAGAATATGTATTTCTGGGTAAAAATGAACTGAAATAGCTGCTGGGTTTTCTATCACTCATTTTGCCCTTAAAGAACTTAGTTACAGTTTTATAGAGACACACATCATTGGCAGGAGCCAAATATATCACACTGTTTCCACTGTACTGCTGCCAAGCTGGCGTGAGTATTAATACCTTCTTAAAATGGTATTTAACATGCCTTCCATATCATCAGGATACATTGAGAATCACAAGGGACAATATCTTAGGTCCTAACACTTTCCACAGAGCTGGGAAAACTGCAGTTAGGACACACTAGTGTATAGCTACATAGCAGTTTAGAATGTTTTTTCCAAGCTCTTGTGATGGGAGATCAGATATTAATGCATCCTTGGGAGGATCTTTTTTTTCATGCTGAAGCAGGCCAAAGGCTACTTGGTATCATAGAATGGCTTGGGTTGGAAGGGACCTTGGAGATCATCTAGTTCCAACCCCCATGCCATGGGCAGGGACGCCACCCACTAGATCAGGATGGCCAAGGCCCCATCCAACCTAGCCTTGAACATCTGCAGGGATGGGGCAACCACAGCTTCTCTGGCAATCTGTTCCAGTGCCTCACCACCCTCTGAGTAACGAATTTCTTCCTAGCCTCTATTCTAAATCTATCCACTTTTAGTTTAAGACTATTCCTGCTTGTCCTATCATTATCTACCCAAAGAAAGAGTCCCTCTCCATCTTTTTTATAAGACTCCTTTAAGTATTGAAAGGCCACAGTGAGGTCTCCCTGGAACCTTCTCTTCAGGCTGAACAGCCCCAGAGCTCTCAGCCTTTCGTCTCTGAAGAGGTGCTCCAGGCCTCTTTGTGGTCCTCCTCTGGACTTGCTCTAACAGCTTCACAACCTTCTTGTGCTGGTGTCCCCAAACCTGGATGCAGTACTCCAGGTGAGGCCTCACGAGGGCAGAGTAGAGGGGGACAATCCTCCCCCTTTCCCTGCTGGTCATGCCTCTTTTGATGCAGCCCAGGACACGGACGGTCTTCTGAGCTGCAAGTGCACATTGCTGATATGAGGTTGGAGTATGCCTTAGGGCATACACTGGAAAACCTTGAAGGACAACACATCTACAGTAAAAGTTTATGATGTGAGGTGGGCGAAAAGCTACAACAGTCTACTTCAGTCTTTTTCAAAACTGCTCACTAATGTCAGGTGGTAAATATTTTGAACTTTTCTCATTACATTTTCTTCTTGTTTTTCAACTAGAACCTTGTATAGCTGGTATAGCACACCGATGAAGGGAGGAACTGAAAACCTTTCTGGGGAGTTTTAAGTGGAATCATTCCAACATTAACCATCTAAAAGTTAGGTGTCTAAGTTGAGTCATCTAGGTTCTCTGGAGTTAAAGATGAAATATCAGTATGTCCAAAGGATATGATGCCTCTTTGCCTAAGATAAGCATTTAAGGTAGACGTTAAAAATCCACTGAAGTTCCCATGCCTCTCCATAGGGAGGACAGGAAAACAATTCATCTTTGTTAAGCTGGATGCCTCCTTTTCACCTGTATAAAGTCATTGCAACAAGTATTTGTAGATAACTTTAAACAAACAAACAAAAAGAATCATCACTATGAAGCTGTCTTTCTTTTCATTTAGGTCCTAAAGAGAGAAGACACTAAAAGCCAAACTGAAAAATCTGAAGTATTTTGATATTTCTTTCCTTCAAAATGAAGTCTTTATGCTGCATACCTCTGATCTCTGCCATGGCTTTTGGAAAGTAAGATGTTACAAAATACTAGTCACAGAGAAAGCACCTGAGACAAAGACAGTGAACATATCATTTAGGAAAAGAAAATTAAGTTCTAAATATTTTTTTTTTCTATTGTGTTGGTGTTATATATTCAAGTCCTTTTTAGGCAGTACCTGAATATTGGTGATGTTCACTCTAGAAGAGGCTCATAGGCAATAGCAGTGAAGTAAATTGTTGAAGCTGGTCCAGGTGGAAAGCTCACATGCTACTTATGTATTACGTGATTAAGTTATACGCAGAAGGCTTTCATTTCCATAGGAAACCTCATTATCTTTCATAAATACAAAATACTTCATTCTGTTTAAAGGAACATCTCCTAATATCTCCATACATCTACAAGGGTAAAATTCCCATTCAGATGGTGGCATATTGCACATTTTCTTCTTCAGATGATTCATCTTCCTCGTTGTCTTACTCAGTCAAATTAAGTGCACATGAGAGAGCACAAGTGTGTTGAATTAGAAAGAGCATATTTGGGGATAGGAGACTTTTTTTTTTTGTCATATGAATGCTTAAATCTTTCACTACTGAGTAAGGTACAACATTTTTTGTAGAACTTCACTTCATGTTAAGGTTAGTTTTTATATTTTTACATGTTTATTATAGATAAATGAAGAAAAGTCCTGTTTTTTTTTTTTTCCTGTAATTGTGGAAGTGCAGAATTCAAAGTCATGCCATATCATGTATCAAAGAATTCCTAAAGGAATGTGAAAACATTTATGTGGATACCCCTCAGAAACATAAAGAAAAGTCATCCCCCAACAGGCACAATCTTTCTTAACTTTAAAAAAAAAAAAAAAAAAAAGGAAAAAGGGGGTCATTGAGTGTTTAGATTTCATGACATCTATATTTATTCTCATTCACTCTTTCTATATTTAGAAAACAACCCAAAGAGAGTGATTTCCAAAAAGCCTTACTATAAAATCCCTAGAAAAGCCAGGAATTACATTCATCTCATCAGAATTTTCTCATCTGTAGTCTCTTTATTTCTGGAAACAAATATGGATATAGTTCATATGGGGCTGACAAACGCATTTGACCTGTTCTGCTTCCTGTGGTTTTCTGTCTTCATCATGCATGTGACTGTCATTTATATTAGTTCTCTTTCTTGACAATTTCTCTTTGTGTAGGTAGTTTGTCTGTTGTCATATCACTGGGGATTCCAGTGATATACATATTTTTTTCTGTCATTTCTCTGTTTCTCTCTGTCTGTTTTCTCCCCTATAACCTCTGAATTCTGATCTAAAGCCAGAGAAGATAGAAGTATCATTAAGTACTTATGCTTTTTCCTTTTTTTTTCTGTTTTATAAAACTGAGAAATAACTGACATCTGAAAGTGCACAGCTTCTCCCTTAGCTTCAAATCCCTTTAGCTGTTTCTGCAGTTGAACATGGCTGTCCTCATTTCACCACAGAGCACAGCTTGCCAAAAGTGATTTTGCCTATACATGATGAGTACAGAATATTATGTCACAAAATTAGCTAGTAAAACTCAGCATATATATGTTGCAAACTGAGCCTCATTACATTTGTTTTAGTGCCTTGTAATTTACATTTTAGGTTTCAAAAAAAAAACACAAAACACCGACAAGAAAAAATGAGCAGTAGATGTTCTCCCTTCCTAATAGTGCATACTGAACCCCATAACCTGCAAATGAAGAAAATAGGCATGGTAGGGAATATCTCCATGGACAGGTGTGAGCAACTGGAATTGCCTTTTCTTAGAAGAGACAAATCAGTAATGAAGAAAGCAGTGTAGCTAAAGAGGAAAGCTGGGAGACTCCTAATGAGCATCCTCATGACAGCATCCTATGAAGACACCTCCAATGGAAATAATTAATAATACTCAGAAAACTAGTTCATGGGAGCCACAGGATGGAGGACTGCTTCTATCCACAGTTAAACCTCACTCTCTAATTAGAAACAGAAGACAATTTTACTGCATTTTTAGGGTGTGAAATTGGAATTAGCTAGGCTCACCAAATTTCCCAGGCCATGAACCTTCTTCAAAGACTGTCCTACAGGTTTCTTTCGAAGGACTAAAGTCACTTTCATTCTTGCCTTCACTACTAGGAGAAAAACTCAAATTCACTAATCTTCATCCCTTTTATACTTAACAGAAGTAGATTAAAAGAGGGGAGCTTCTTCCACAACAGCTTAAGTTTCAAATAAGGCAATATCAAAAACAATAAACAATCAGTCAAAATATGTAAAAAATACGAACACGTGGATCACAAACTACAGTGCTATACCCTAAAAGTCTGGACCTAAGAATCTATTTTATAAGAATATTTTCTTTCTTGTAATTAAGAAAGCTGCTTGAAATCACTTCCTCTTGCTGCTGCCAAAAGAACCTTTCAGAACAATCCATTCATGTAATTCACCCAGGATGAAAAGGTGAAAAAAAAAAATCTGATTTGGGCAAACTGCCCAACTGATAATTTTTAATTTTTAGTAGACACTAAATATGGTAGTAGATATCAATGTAAAACTGATTTTTAGATACACTAAGAAAAAGAAGCGTGTGGTATTAACTTCATTGACCTTGCAATATAAGAGGAAGTTAGCACTTCATGACAAAATGTTGTAATCCAAATTGTGAGGGAAAAAAAAAAAAAACCTTTGAAAGTATCCTGACGTTTCCTGATTTATGTATGTATTTATTTTACTTGAAAATGCACTATCTTGATGATTAAACTGCAAAGGTGTTTATACTGTATTTTGAAACAGAATGATTGCAATAATAAACCTTTATACAGCAAGGCATGCTGTATAGCAAAGGGTATTTGAAAATGTTCTGTATCTTAAAGAAGCTGTGAGGAACTGGTTAGTGACAACATGCTAATAGAAGCACTTTTAAAGCAAATGGATATTAGAGAAGTGACCACAAACCAAATAAGTAAGTTACCCTTTTGTCTCCTTGACCTTTGACTCACTTGGATCAAAATTTGACAAAGATTGCAGCTGCTAAGTATATTACCATGAGATGTAGGTAGTGGCATTTAGTCAGACTGCAAAAATAGACAGCCCCCCTCAAGCACCAATACAACTTAACTTTTTCTTCTGGCAGGAAGATAAACAGGGAACTGACATCTCTTGGAATATATAAATGCTCCCTTGGCGTTTAGAGGATTTGTCCTTGGTGGGGAGATTTAGCTGCTTGTTTTCTCTTAACTTAATGCAAGTCGTGTGTTAAGTACTTGTACATTCAGCTGAAAAATCAGTTGCCCTTATTCAAGGTGAGTCATATAATACAACATTTAAAAGCGTGGGGGGGGGAAGTTCCTCAGAAAAAAAGACTTTTGAATTCACTTGTTGGAAAAATCTTGAAAGTATTTATTTGTAATATAAAATAAAATGATAGGATTTGGCAACACTGAGTTAAATTGTACATATATTGCTGAAACTCTGCAATGTTAGCAATGGTCCTCTATGATCAGTGTGGCTGATTTCCCAATATAATTCTGTTTTTTGATATTTAATATTCTTGAAATTACAGTTCGTGGAGTCAGGTGAATATTTAGGAATATTTTGGAATCTTTTAAAAGTGATATTTGTAATATTTACTTTTGCAGATAAAAATTCAGGACTGTAATTGTAAAATGCATAAAACATTAAAGGAAAAAACAAAACAGAAATAACCTCTTCCTTGCAAATTTTTTTCTTAATAATTTCATGTTTTTTAGTCCCACACTCTGACCTTGGACAGAAGAACTGTAATTATGTTAAATCCCCCCACTGTTTTGGGGCTGAAATTCTCATCAGAACTTTCAAAATCCATTTTCATGTTCATTATGCACATTGCTTCTTCCTCATTTAGTTTCTCTCATTTGGGGCAGCAAATCTGGTTCTATGTCACAATTAAAGAGGTGGATGTCAAACTGTTTAAAAATGACTGTTGGAGCTGGAGAAGTCATTAAGAAAATGCAGATAATGTTTTTCAGTTTTGTGAGGACTTGCTTTAAATTCATACGTTAAAAAAAAAAGTAAAAAAAAAAGTATAGGTAAAGCAGGGAAGAAAAAGTTTAAGAGAACTTTGCATTTTTTCCTTCTATTGTTTATAAATTGTCTTTTCAGATGTTTGAATGGATCATTTCCATTGCTAATATTCTATTAGGTATATTTAAAACAATATTAAATATATGTACCCAATGGTCTAGAATGAGTTAAATATTCTCGTTAATCCTATTGTCATGTCTAAGTTTAAATGATATAGTCTATAGACAATATCTAATTTTTATGGTACTTCTGTGTAAGGTAAAATTTTTTTCACTTGAATATGAATTGCCAGATACAACTATATTCTTTCTGGAAATTACTACTTTGGTCTTTATTTTTTTATGTTAAGTTATGATATATAAGAGTAGCTTAATAACATCTGTGTGAAACTGTATAATGTTGTGAGTTCTCTTCTTTGAAATTGTGTAATTGATAATTTGAATTGCATAAATTCAGATATGTCTAGACTGTTATTGCATTGTGTTTGGTGGGAGAAGGGTGAATCTCTTACATTTTACAAAAGCTTGGAAGAGACACAAGTTACTAGCAGCCAGTTGCTTTCTAGCTGTTTATTGCTAGTAATCATGAAGGATACCTAGTTAGTCTAACATAAAAATCCACTGGAACCGCTTATACAAGCTTAGATGGAAACCTATTCCAGTGGAGTATGTATTTTTATTGAGTTTGAGAAGTTTCATTACATAAGCCAAAAAAAAAAAAAAAATAGCATGACAATGTCTAAAAGCCCTCTTTAAACAATTATGTAATAAATAACTTCCATTTTTAATTTTAAAATGTGTATTTCCACACTTTCTCATTAAAAAAAAAAAGATGGATAAAAATTCAACCTGAAATATGTATTTTTCAGAATTTCCTTTAATTAAGAATTTCTACTTATGTAGAACAGTCATATTTTGCCAAACTAAAGACAATGATATGAACATGTCTGCATATGAGAGTTGGTCCTAGTGAAAGTCACTTAAAATTTTTAAGGTCTAACTTGAAATTCTAACTTGAGCATGTTTAGAATTTTGCCATTAACCACATCATCCATCCATCCAGTACATTATAGAGATGTTAATAACTTGCTATTTTTCTATTTTTATAAATCACTCAAGTAATTTTTCAGCTATATTTATGAACAGTGCAACAGGTTGCACAAAAATTTGGGAAAAGGAACTTTTTTCTAAAAAAAAAAATAAAAATAAAAAAAATCTTAATGTTACCCCCTTGCAACCACCCAAACCTGTAGTTCAAATAAGGTGCATCTCCTTCTGCAGACAAAAAAAAAAAAAAATTACACTTATATAAACATTCTTTTCAGTCTTTAGTGAAATGTAAACACTTTAGCTAAATGTTTTCTTTCCTTGTCCTTTGTAAGTGCTGTAAGTGCTGGTCAGAGTGTAAAGTTTTGATGTGGGAACCCCAGGGAATCACCTGGTAGCAGGTGGATGGACTGGATGACTTTTATAGCCAATGTATTGTCCTGTGATTGCAAGAAGTAGTCACTCAGTCATCCTACCCACAAGTTTCCAAATACAAATGATTAAAATGCCAGCCAAGCTCAAACCTACAGAAATAGTCATTGTTAATGTCAAGGGACCCATGAACTGCTACCCCAAGAGCAGGCAACAGGTAGGTGTCTGGAGCAGATGAAAGGAGCAGACTGGGCACAGGTGCAGACACGATATAATTGTTGTGACAACAGTCACAAGGGGACACAGCCTGCTGACCACATGCATGGTGTCTTCTTTTTCCCCCATAAAAATTGACCTTATAACTGAATATGGGATTCACAAAAATAAAACATGTGGCTGTTCCTACACTTACTTTACTATTAAGAAATCCAGTAAGTTTTTTAGCCTTTTAATCCTCATGAGTAAGCTGGGAATTCAGGTTGAGTCGTTCTTTCACTACATCCTTCTGTTTTCCTTTGCTCTCTGTGTTTGGCCTTGAATGTGTAATTAACCCTGCAAATAACACCTGCTTTAAAAGTGATTTAGAGATGAGCACAATAATTTGACAAACAAATATTGTTAAGAATAAAAAGGACTATGGGTAATGACACCTAAAATAGAAAAGAGCTGAGTTACTGTTATCTGGAGGTCTAAGGCAAATAAACAAAAAAAATCTGTGGCTGTGTTTAATTCCCAAGCAAGCATAAATTGCAAATTATGAAGCTCTTTGTCTCAGTTATTCATAAACAGTAACAAATAGGACAAAATACCACTGGGAGCTTATGTTTTACTATCTCTCAACACTGGTGTCATTTTGATTTTCTTTATACTGTCTTTCAGTAGGGACCAGATGTCAAAATACTTTACCACATATTACAAGCAACTGTTGTTTCCCAAAGAATAATTGCAAACTTGTTTTTTCCGATACTCAATGACATGTAGGGTATTACAGCCTCCAAAGATCAAAATGTAGACAATGTTTTAAAAAGTCTGACTTTCTGTAGGCAACTGGGATTAATGAAACTTGGTGATGGCGTGTACAACTGAGAGTAAGAATTCAACTTCTACATAGAAAATCCAGTCATGGTTTAGCCATGAAGTTGCTGAAATAACATTTATCCTTTCAGTACTAGAATATGGACTGACAGAGGTCAGGAAAGACAAATTTTTCATAGGTGTCTCTCACTAGAGATTGGCATTACTGCCAAGGTAGAATACATTCACATTCTGGGTAGCTCCCACTAGCAGTGTAAACTCCTGATTTTGCCTGAAGTGGGAGCCATGGGCACTGCAGAGTGTGACAAAAGATGAAGGCTATAACCTCGTGCTTTGGCACAAAGAGATTTCTGAAAATGTATTTGCCTGAAGAAGAGTATCAGCTGAGTAATATTGTGACAGTTTTTTCTAATAAAACAGAGGGGGAAACAAACAAACAAAACCACCAACAACAAAACAACACACTTAATGGTATTTTAGAGAATTCAGGAAAAAAGAGATTACAATATGTAACAAGTGACTATCTTGCCAAGTGTGTATATCATTTTTTTTTTTTTTTGGCACTGTTTGCCACTGTCTGTTTTTGACCTGTTATCTCCCTACCTGCTTCACCTAATGCACTTTGTATTTTTGACCTTTGGAATGTGATTTTTGTTCACTCTCTCCTTATATTAGCAGCTTCACTCAGGAAGATCAGTGAGTTTGTTGGGACCAAGAAGCGAGAGAAACAAACAAACAAACAAAAAAAACAAACATCGAGGCTTGCAGCAAGGATATTTTTACATTGCCTGTCTGCACCCTGAAGAAGGAGAGGAATGGGCTGTAACCGAAACTGTGGGCTCCTCACTGGGGCTGTCATCGGTGCTGTGCTGGCCATCTTTGGAGGAGTTCTGATACCAGTTGGAGACAACCTTATAGGCAAAGCAATAGAAAAGGTATGAAGTATTTCTTCTTTCAATCCAGATGGTTTGTGGATAGTCAGTATTTCTGAATCTTGTGTTCTGTTTCTGCTTTTTTGCTTTTGTTTTTCTTTTATTATTATTATTATTTAAAAAAAAAAAACTAGTCTTTGTAATGTAAACAATCCAAAATTTCCTAGGACTAGTTGCTGCAGAACTCTTAAAACTATATTAATTACATTACTGTATTTACTTACTTCCTCTCTTTCATGATTTACATGAGAATCTAAAATATTTTTTTCAAGATGGGTTTTTATTAATGTAATTTAGAAGTAATACATATTTTTTATTTTATTGCAATTACGATTGTTATTATTTTATTTTTTATTTTTTCATTTTCCCCCCATGATGATCCACCTATTTTTCTGCATTTTTCCCTTATTTTGGAACTCACTCAATGCACTTATGCATTCCCTACTGCACGTAAGTTAAACAAACTTATGATGCAGAATCTAGTTTTAGATTTGTGTGCATTCAGATCATGATCTGTGACTATATAATTCAAACACATCATGGTTCATGAGACTACATGATCTCATCATACACATCTCCTTGGTTCAAGGAGTGTGAAGAGTAATTGAAGCAGTGTTGTAGACCTGGCAGAAACATATCCCTCCCTCCCTCTCTCTCCCTCTCCCTCTCTCCCCTCCCTCTACCCCTCTCCCCCCTTCCTCTCCCACCCTCTCCCTCCCTCCCTCTCTCTCTCTATCCCCCTCTCTGCCCTCCCTCTTCCTCTCTCTCCCTCCCCCCTTTCCTCCTTCCCTCTCTGTCTCTCTCTGTCTTTATAATCTCATTTTGTCTTTAATTAAAAATGAGAAGTTAACTTGCTAAATCTTCAGTGAAAAGGAGTGTATAACCATGGAGTAACGGAAATACCATGGAAGCCATGGGGTATCCACATAGGAGACACAGAGTCTCCTTGGGGTCATTACATTTGACTGCCCTTAATTCATCATCTACATAATTTAAACGAGGAAGTGGAGACCTAAACAATGTTAAACTGTCTCTTGAAGCCTTGCCTAGATTCTAGCATCAATTTGTATAAAAATAAATAAATAAATAAAACCACAACTTCTGCATTTTAATTAATATCACAGTATCACAGATTTCTAGGTTGGAAGAGACCTCAAGATCATCGAGTCCAACCTCTGACCTAACACTAAGTACTCCACTAAACCATATCGCTAAGCTCTACATCTAAACGTCTTTTAAAGACCTCCAGGGATGGTGACTCCACCACCTCCCTGGGCAGCCCGTTCCAATGCTTAATAACCCTTTCGGTAAAGAAGTACTTCCTAACATCCAACCTAAAAATCCCCTGTCGCAACTTTCGCCCATTCCCCCTCGTCCTGTCACCAGGCACGTGGGAGAACAGACCAACCCCCACCTCTCTACAGCCTCCTTTAAGGTAACTGTAGAGAGCGATAAGGTCGCCCCTGAGCCTCCTCTTCTCCAGGCTGAACAAGCCCAGCTCCCTCAGCCGCTCCTCGTAAGACTTGTTCTCCAGACCCCTCACCAGCTTGGTCGCCCTTCTCTGGACTCGCTCGAGCACGTCCATGTCCTTCCTGTAGCGAGGGGCCCAAAACTGAACACAGTACTCAAGGTGCGGCCTCACCAGAGCTGAGTACAGGGGCAATATTTGTATATTTCTATTTATATATTATATTATATTCTGCATAACATTTTAATTTTGACAAAGCAGAAGAATTATTCAATTCTTAGTATTGATTGTATTTTTTCATGATATTTTCAGATTCATAGAAAATAAAAATTATTAAAAGAAACATGGGAATATCTCACTAGCTAATGTATCACTCTCCTTCCAATATTTTGAAAAAAAAAAAGTCTATATCCACAAATAATTTTAATTGATTGGCATATTGAGGAAATGGCAGTTTTTTTAGAAAACATGTATTTTTTAAATGTGTATCCCTTTATATTTAAAATTTACTTTGAGTTAATCCAGAACATTTTCTAATGCCATTCAGCGTTTTCAAAGCAAATTATACACACTAGCAATGTTATGTATTCGTCTGCTTACTTATAATAATGAACCAGTTATACAGCATGCTTTGCAAATGTCTACACATTAAATTATACCTGCATCAGTTCCTAGTGGTAAAGTTTTAGACTCTTTATAATTTTGTGCATTGTGATCATGTTTCAGATGCTTATATTTCAAGGCAGCTTGTTTGAAGTATATAAAAAGGAGAATTTGTACCAGTATTCATATGAGTAATACAAGAGTAAATTTGTATAGGTTTTATTTATTTAAGTAAAAGAATGTATTTTTTTTCCTAACCACAAATCAAACTGGATTATTTATTTTCTATTTATCATGATGATTATTCAGTGAGACCATAAGACTGTAAGACAATTCATTTTCTTAACAGATATGTCAAAGTAAACCAGCTGAAATATGTGATCAGTAGATACACAAGAGGGTCTTGAATCTACCTAATTCTTATTTATTTTTGTTGATGAAATGGCTAGCAATAAAAACAAATATTTGCTATTCATTGCAGTTATATTTAATAGAAATATATAGCTGACAGCAAAGGAAACAGGTCTGCTGAGCAGTGAATACTAAAAATGCATTTTTTTCCTGAAATATTTCACTTTTGAAATTGTCATTTTTTAAGGAAATGTTTCATTGAAACAGATCCATTTCAGTGACAGTTTTATCTAGAATTTTTCAAGAACAGAAACTGTAGGATAGAAAGAAAAACAAGCAATAAAACAAACAAAAAATAATGATGAGCAAGACTTTCTTTCAGATATGACCTGTATCGTTCATATTTCCATTTTATCTGATACAAGGCAAAGCCTGAAGTTGGGTTTAATCCACTAGGATGAAAACAAGTGTCAAAATACCAGATTTTTAATAAAAAGGAACAATTATTTGAGACATCACCTTATAAGCCAAATTATGTCTTCACATTCTGCACAATCCAAAGCCTGAAAGAGACTCCACAGTTGTTCTTCTACTTATTCTATTTCAGGGTAAATCCCAGTTCTTTACAGAAGCTGACAGTACAGCAAAACCAAATTTACATTCCTAGCTACAATGAATTTTGCTACAAAAATATTATTGCTAGATTAGAGATAAAAATACTGATTTTTTTTTTTTCCTGACTGAATATATTTAGGACACTTCATTCTATAATAAGTCAAACTGTCGTAAATTAACTTATCGTCATTTAGTCAAATCACATAATCATCAATTTTCTCTTAAGCAAGTCTGGTTGAACTTCATGGCATTTCACAATAAAGAACAGCTGTAGTATCATCAATACAATCAATAGTTCTTGCCATTCTTGTTCTGCTAGCAGCGGAAGCCTGAGCACATTTCCCTCAAGCATACATTGCTACAGGTGGCCAAACCCTATAAGCCCCATTTCATCTTTATTGCCGTCATTGAAGGATTAGCCTGAGTAAACACTGCAGGTCATACTTTCCTGGAAGACTTCTTACTGTTGTTGCAGCACAGAGAAAGCATCTGCAAATGTATATGCAATCTCAGTTGCCCTTAGATATTCGTCAGACAGTCTCAGAGTGTAGGCTGTTATCTCCTAGCAGATAGGTGCTGCTCTCCACCCTTCTCTAAAATGAAGTCCGTATAACATATAATACCAAAATGTCACCTTGTCACGTGTTCCAGTTTATTAACATACATCTGTAGTTCGACACAAAACAGATTATTGTATTTTCCAACTTGATTGCTCTTACTCACATCTCAAATAATTTTTTGGATAAGCTGTTTCAATATTCTCTCTTTCTTACTCTCTCTATTTCTGAATATTTTAAGAGGCCCTTTAAAAATCTGTCACTTGAGGAGCGCACTAAAATGACACCAGCAGCAGCAGCATCTTGGCTGGGATCCATTGAACAAGATTAGTGTTAAAATATTTCAGCTCTGGTACTATACTGGCAAAGGAGATATCCCCCTTAAAAGTTGCTTTGATTTCAGTACCAAAGGACAAAAACTGTAGTTTTCCCAAACACTGCATCTATCCACAGAGTAGGATAGATGACCTCCATTCCATGAAGGTCCTAGAGGTTTAGAAAAGTGACCTTGTTACAGTTAGGAGTGAAGCATGAACTTTTCAGAGCTCGTTACAAAAAAATATTTTGTTTGAGGCCATCAAAATGTACATTTTTACCTGACTTCACACAATTCTGTTGCACATTGTCATGTCTTATAAGCTAATATTAAAAAAAAAAAAAATAATCAAAAAGAGGAATCAATTCAAAACAACAGATCAGAAAGTTTACATCCAATATTGTTGAAAGGAGATATTTTTTACATGGTCAATTACTGCTATTTGACTTTTTCTCCCTAAGCACAATATTATTACCTTAGACAAAATTCAGTTTATTTTTTCCAGGTCTAACCATTCACAGCCATTGCTAGTTGATTCAATTACCAGAAAAATCTTTATTGCCACTTCTGTGAGAACTTCTGTTGCCTGCCTGAGAGTGTGAACTCAGGAGATTAAGAGAAGACACTTAATATATTAAATTCCCTATTAGTTGATAATAGAGAATATTTTGCCACAATACCTAAGTGCTGCACTATTTCAGTAGAGTCCTCAGGGTTAGTCTCTGTTATTTTTATAAATATAGCTATAAATTTTAGCTATTATTACATTTAGCCATCTCTCTAGATATGTTTTCTATGATTAGCCAGATTATTTCCTCTCAGCTGCTGGAGGCATAGGAAACACTTCTAATTTAAAATTGTTTCTGTGAAAGTCATATGCACCTTCTTTATCTAAACTAATGAACCTAAAGCAACCGCAACTGCTGGCTCCAAGCAGAACATTAGTGATCTGATCATATATATTCCAGCATTATCAGTGATAAGCTTGATTGGCTTCCATAATTTGTTATGACCAAGAAATCTAAAAGGACTAAAAGTTTTGATTCAACAAAGCTTGAATAGCAAGGCTAATACATAAGAGAATCATCATCACTTACAAAGTAATATGTGTCTATTCCTTAACTAACTCAGTTAATTCAGTGGGGGTGGGGGTGAAACTAGATGATATTTAAGGTCCCTTCCAAACCATTCCATGCTTCTATTACTAGGGAGCTGAAAAGTGTTTCACATTATCACTTGCAAATTATTAGTTTCCCAAATTACCCTACCTTTTGTAAAATCATAGTGGACAAAATGTGTCAGTGTTACTACGGTGACCAGTCACAGAGCAGAGTAGTATTTAGGGATGGCCTCACTAGTGATCAGACAGACAAAGCCCCAGGGCTTGTAAGTGTGAGAACATTAGTTTTATTAAATGAAGACATGATTAAGGAGAGAGCTCTAAATTTTCCTCCACTTAAACTCACTATTTGAACTCTTGAAGTATATGGCAGTGAAATACATGCCACCTCCTTTGTTGAGAAATGTTAGTAACAATAATGGCTGACTGCCAACAAAAATAATGGTCTTACTCCCTTCCTCCCCCTCCCTCTTTTGTCCTTCTGCTTCCCTTATTTTAACTGTAGTTCTCATCTGATCCTTCCCCCTACCCACAGCACTGGCAGAAAGGTAACCTGGAAAAAAAAAAAATCTTCTTAAGTCCAGAAAGCAGAAACAGCTTCCTGAGGAATGAGAGACAGCACAAAGGAAGGGAAAAGAGGTTGGGTCAGGTCAGAGGACAGAGGTAGCTGTCTTTCCCCTTTGGCTGCAAAGCTGCAGAACTGTCAGATCAGACTGGCTGTCCCCTCAAAGCTCACCCCCAGGGAGGAAAAAGCACAGAGTAGATGGTGGACTGCAAATCTACATGGTAACTCACTGTTACCTGTCTGCCCCAGTACTTCAGTCCCTGGGGACTCTTCATACAATGCCCAAGGTCCTACTTTCCCATTGGCATTTCCCAAGCATATAATAGGGACATAGTAATCATTCTTGCATAAAAGGTAAGGGAGAGTCACCCCACCTTCGTAGGTGGACAGCAAATTAGTTCTTGATTGATAAGAAAGTACATAGTACAGTACAGTAAGGTGCAGCAAGGAACAGGACATGAAAATGATCATCAATTAGCCTACAGTCTCAGTTGATAAAGGAGGGTATTCCCGGTTGTACTAAAAAGATGGTATAGACTCCTGCATGCTCTTAGATTTCCCTGCATTTTTCCGTCTCTCTTAAATACGTCTAAGGATTGTGACTCCACCATTTCCCTGGGCAGCCCATTACAATGCCTGAGCATGATTTCCATGAAAAAATTCTTTCTGCTATCCAATCTAAATCTCCCTTGGTGCAACTTGAGGGTATTGCCTCACATCCTATCACTTGTCACCTGAGAAAAGAGACAAACACCCTTCTTTCAGGTAGTGGTAGGGTGTGATAAGGTCCCTTCAGCATCCTTTTCTCCAGACTAAACAGCCCCAGTTCCCTCAGCCATGCCTCGTGTCCAGTTTTCTAGTCTTTTCACCAGCTTCATTGCTCTTCTCTGCACGTGCTTGAGCAACTCAGTATCCTTCTTGTAGTGAGGGGCCCAAAACTGAACACTGTACTCAAGGTGCAGTCTTACAGGTGCTGAATACAGGAACAACCACTTCTCTAGTCCAGCTGGCCACACTATTTGTTATACAAACCAGGATGCCGTTGGTTTTCTTGGCTACCTGGGCACACTGCTGTCTTATGTTCAGCTGGCTGTCAGCCAGAACCGCCAAGTCCTTTTCTGCCAGGCAGCTTTCCAGCCAGTCTTCCACAAGCATACACTACTGCATGGGGTTGTTATGACCCAAGTGCAGCACCCAGCATTTAGCCTTGTTGAAGGTTATGTGATTGGCCTCCACCCATTGATCCAGTCTATCCAGATTCCTCTAGATAGCCCTCCTACTCTCAAGCAGATCAACACTCCTGCCCGGCTTGGTGTCATCAGCAAATTTACTGGGGATGCACTCAATCCCTTCATCCAGATCATTGTTAAGGTATTAAACAAAACTGGCCCCAGTACTGAGCTCTGAGGGACACCACTTGTGACCAGCCATCAAGCAGATTTAACTCCATTCACAACTATTCTTTGGGCCCAGCCATCCAGCCATTTTTTTACCCAGTGAACAGTACATCCATCCAAGCCATGAGCAGCCAGTTTTTCTAGGAGAAAATGCTTTGCTAAAAGAGAAATGCTTGCTAGGAGAAATGCTTTGCTAAAGTCCAAGTAAACAACATCCACAGCCTTTTTCTCATCCACTAAGCAGGTGACCTTGTCATAGAAGAAGATCAGGTTAGTCAGATAGGCCCTGTCTTTCATAAACCCTTACTCACCTGGTTGTGCCGTACGTGCTGTGTGATGGCAATTAAGATGACCTGCTCCATGACCTTCCCTGGCATGGAGGTCAGTCTGACAGGCCTGCAATTCTCCAGATCCTCCTCCCTGCCTTTTTTTTTAGATGGGTATCACATTCACCAACTCCCATTCTTTATATCAGCCTGCTTCTCCAAGGTCCTATGAGTAATTCTCTATGAAAACACAAAAGGCGATTTCCAATTCATGGAATCTCTCTTCACAAAGGAAATGGCCTGCTCTACTTAGGATCACAGCTGGGACAGTCCTTGGCCTCTGAAGGTGTGCAAGACAAGACTGAAGAGAATTTTATCTGTCAGGTCTGAGTGCAAGCCCTCAAGCTGATAAAACATTTGCTGTGGAAAATTTCCTTCCCCTCTCACACAAATGCACACAAATTATAGCAGATATTCAGACAGCAAGCTCAGCTCTTTACACCACCAACAGCATTTGCTGCTCTACCTTACAAATAGGCTTTCATCCTGTCTGTGCTAGGAGTTCTCTAACACATTTTATTCATTTTTCATGACAGTAGTTCTTAATTGGTATTATCCTTTCTTGGATGGTGCTTGCTAAACAAACTCTAGAGGCAGAAAATTAAGTTAGAAAGAAAATCTAGCAAATCTTGCAATTTAAAATGCCTTTTCTTGCTACATAACTGTCTGGAAGATTCCAGTCTATTGCTTTCTGCATCTCTGTGAGCTATGGAAATTAACTATAATACTGCACAACTCTGCTAAAAAGCATGGTATATGTTGGACCTGGGCAGCCTAGACTTTTCTTCTTATTAAAAAACCTTTTCTAAATTTTTACCACCAGGGGAAAAAGAAAATCTATTTTCCCAAGGATTTGTGAAAATTGTATAGAAACAGGTCGGATGAAGACCAAACAAAACGCACGTTCCCCTGACAATATAGGATATGTACCTTCAGACTATCCTTTTCACTGTGAAGTCCCAAGGTAGACATTTATCATAGTACATCTGAGTGCCACGCACATAAAGCTGTTGGTTAGTCTATAATGATTCCCAATGTCCTGTCTGCTCCTTCTCCCTATTTTGTCCTCATTCTCTGACCTGGGAAACCTTCCTAAATAAATGATATTAAAAGCAGAGAGATTTCATAGAAAGTCTTAGTCTTGGTCACAAGAATTTTCTGACAAAAACCAGTCCTGCAAGAGCACTATTCACTTTCTCTGGTGGTGAAATGACTTAGTGCATAAGTAAAGATCAGAGATAGCTCCCATTTCCTCCCCTGGGATACTAGAAAATGCATGAAAATGTATGAAAATTAGTTTATGGATTCTAAAAACTTCTGGGTATGATTCAGTCATTAACAATTTTTATTCTTAGAAGTAATCCGTAAGTTTAGAGAATGGGAATTACAGTGATGACCAACCACAGCAATAGGAAAGCTTTTCTACTGGCTATGGTAGCAGTTATATCAGCTTTGTGATCACTTCTTTTAAGGGGACTCACATTTGCCGTTGCTGCACAGGAATATCAGGCTGCTTTCAAACGTTGGCCAAAATTATGTGCTGTATACCTCATAAAAGTCATCTTTTGTTGTTAATTTTTTTTTTTTTTTTTTTTTTTTTTTAGGAAGCTGTTATTGCAAATGGTACCATTGCTTTTGATAATTGGCTTGTGCCAGGAAGCTCAGTTTACAGACAGTTTTGGATCTTTCATGTGCAAAATCCAACAGAGGTGTTAGAAAATGGATCACGTCCAAAACTTGAACAAAGAGGACCTTACACGTACAGGTAACCATAGTTCCTGAATATGTGACATGTCATATCAGAATTTTTGTTAAAGCCAGAAAAAGTTCTGCTGAGTTAAAATTGTTTAAACTGATTTTGGAAAGCCCAGAATCCCATTGTAGTCAGAGTTGTCAAAAATGCCTAAATATTTGCAGCTATGCACTGCAATCACAAACATTTCTTACAGGGTTTCACGTTGGGATACCAGAACAGGTAATCAGATGTGAATCTATTTGTTCTTGTGATAAACTATTGCTCATTAGTAAGATGTTTACCGTAAAAACACACAGGCATGTTGCATTTGTTGCTGTTCAGTGTTTACCAGTCTTTTACTTAGAAAAAATTATGCCAGATACCCCCAAAACATGAGATTGTCCCATCTTACATCGCCCATGTAAGTATAACACTCATATTTATTTTAATAATATGTTTTGTTTTATTGCTCCTTTATTTATTTTATTTTGCTCCGTTTGTTTGTTTTTAATCTATAGCTTTTTCTTACTCAGATTTCCCTCTGAAAAACTTTTTTTTTTTTTTTGAAATGTATTATCTAAGGCCTAGATGCAACAGTCCATCCCTGTCCAGGAAAGTACCTAGCTGTTACTAGCAGTCTTGTTATGAAATTGCTTTCCTAAAATGATACGACATTTCTTTCTTAATGTCATTGACATGTATATGATATTTGCCAGGTAGTTTTGTATTGCTGTATCTAAACCACAGGCGCCTTAATGCCTAAAAGGTTATTAATTTATCATTGGAATATCTTGGTTCATACAGTACCTGGGAAGACACAGGAGATGGTTATGCAGGAGTCAGGAAACTCAGCAGTTGAGAAATATTGCAGAAGTTGAACTCCCACTAAACAAGCATTTTTTACTCTGGTCATGGTGGTGCATATACTCTCAGGGATAAATCTCTGCTGATAGCCTAGATAAGACTGTTCAAGAAATGATGGCTTCATTTCTTGGGGAAAAAACAAACAAAAAACAAACAAACAACAACAACAAACAGGCTCTTCTCACTGCTGCATTCATGCTCATCTAAGAAGCAAAAGATACCTTACATCCCTTGATCAGAGATATTGGGTGTACCTTAATCACTGCAATGCTGAGTCTCTTTCTCGGTTTCCCTTTGAATGTTTCATTGCTTACTACAGAGTAGAACAACTGTCCTTGAAACTGCAGTTATCCCCAAGATTCTGTTGGGAAGTGGGAAACTTTGTTTAAGCCTTTTGTTTCCAGTTAGAAGTAACGTTACTTAGAAAACAAACCTCCCAACTTCTAGATAGGTGCTCTACACATTAGTCCATTAACTAAAATGGCATGCACACAAACCACTCTTGAGAAGCCAAGATCCAGCTGCTTGTGGGGTAGGTCCCACCCTGCACTGGTTACATCTGTACCATGGAGAAAAGTGCTCTGAAATTTCTGGTCCTCCCATGCCCAGGCTGGATGATCTGATGGAGCACGATGATCCCTTCTGGAACAGAACTGGAATAAACTTTTTAGACCTACAGCATAAACTAATACAACGCTTGCTGGATGCCACCTCCGCAGGGGGGTCAGCAAGAGGATGGGTACATAAAGAGTTGAGCCAAAGCCAGAACTGTAACAGCTCAGAGGTTTGTTCCTCAGTGATCCCCTAACAGAAATATAGGCACTTACAGGCACGATGGAGAAGGGCTTTTATGTTTCTCAGTGGTGCTGAAAGACTGCTTACAAATCACCGTATTGATGTGAAATATTAATAAAGTAGCTCCCAGTATGGATTTAACCTCTAATCTCTTTTATTAGAACACAGGCCTATCACATCAAATCTTAAGGGCATTTATAAACCATTCCTGAGTCATTCCCTTCTAAGAACATGCAATCATGAAAAAGCTTAGAAAAAAATGTGATGAAACATAACTAATTCAGAAGAGAATACAAAAAGATAAAAGGTCCGTTATTGCTATTAAAAATAAAAAATAAAAATAAATCTTTGTATTTTAGTATCAAGCAAAAAAAATGCATTAGGCATTAAGCAAATGTTTGGAAAAGAAAAATATTTTACATAAAATAGATTTTTTACAAATATTCAAATGAAAAGTTTAGAACCATTTCAGTGATTTTAAAATGTAAAATATTCATCTTCAAAAGTGTCCATCAACATTTCAAAAAATTTCAGTCAGATGTGGTTATGTGTTGACTTGAAAATCAGATTTTAAAATATTCTGTGTTTTATTATTTTGTATTTCAAGGGTGCGATATTTAGCCAAAGAAAATATCACAGAAAACTCTGATGGCACAATATCCTACATGTTGCCTAATGCTGCTCGTTTTGAACCTGATATGTCTGTTGGGACAGAAAATGATACCATCACATGCCTGAACCTCGCTGTTGTTGTAAGTCAAGAAAACAAACCATAATATGCACATTTGAATGTTGAGATATTCAAAAAATAAGGGGAGAAGTAAGCATTAATAACACAGATTCTGAAGACATATTGCATTTACATTGAGGTTTCCTTATACTCCCAGGGTAATCTTAACTGTAAACGAAAATTGACTTGTTCTTGTCAATGGAAGCAAAGTCATCAGCTTGGATGGGATGTATCAAAAGCATCCTTCTAGTCAATTTTAGTGTGGGAATGAATCAAAAGGTTGTGGATGGATTCCTGTTCTACCTGAGGTACAGCATGACCAGTATAATGTGGGTTTTCTATACTCTTTTCATAATATCTTCAGTCCTGCTTTGCAGGGGAGACTGTGTTAAATCAGTGTATGCATGGCCTCACTGCTTCCATGGTGCCCCTCTGCCCCAACGCAACGGCATCACCAGAGCTCTCCAGTCCTCCTGAGACTTTAGTTCTCCTGAGGAAATCACAGGAGACTCCACCTGTACTTCACTCCAGATGTTTTCCTGTTGTCATAGGATTTGAGTGTTTGCCCTTGACCTATGTTTACAGATTTCATATTTGTATTCAGGCCTAGCTGCGTTGCTTGGGTGTCTCATACTAACACTGTGGTGTCTGCATGTGAGCTTTCAGGACTACTGTGAGAGAGAGGGTGGGTGCTAATGGCAGAGTGGAGAGATATTCAGTGTAAAGATGAAAAAAATGTCAATTGCCTCATTCATACCAGATCTATTCTGCCTATGTTCTAATTTAGGCTAGAATTTCCCTTTTAGAAAGATTTTTTTTTTTTTTCCTCCTGGACTAAGAGTCCTTCATCTCATGATATTCTTGATATTCTTCTCATGGTATTCACTAACTCTGCTCAGTTGCCACATTTTGGGCCATGTAGCTCTTTACGGATGTAAACATAGGCTCTTGCCTAGAAGCAGCCGTGTCAGGGGAAGTAAGAGCAGAGCATCCAAGCCCCGTTTTGGTGTTCAGAACAAAACTTGGATAAGTTTAAATACCCAGAGAGGCTCTGCTTATCTCACTTGACAGTATCAGTAGAGCCCATCTTTGGTATCATAACCTTGTGGTCAAAATACTCACAAGGGAATCAAGAGAGATGTTTTTCACACTTTCTTAACCCTGAGGGGATTGAACCCCCATCTCCTCTATCTCATAACCTTTCCATATCCATGCTTGCCGCTTGCTTTATGTTCAAATTCAGACAGGAATGCATGGACTAAGAGAGATTAAAAAAAAATGAGAGAGAGAGAGAACAAACAAGAGAGCAACTTTGGCTTGGTTGTTTCGACTTTCTGGCTAGCTCTGACTCTTCCACTGTCGTTACCATTGCACTGAAGACAAGGAGAGACTACAGTAAAAAGCCTAGGGTAAACACTTGCTCTGAGAGGTACTTTTTCGTTACACAAATTTACTTATCAAAATTGTTACCATTCCCTGCTTCACCACATGGGCCAACATAGATCATTTTTGCTCATTTTCCACAAGATGATCGGTGGCTTTAGGGACTTGACTTTGTGTTTTTGCCTCTGGAAAAGTTCATTACAATCATGGCTGGTAAAATACCACATCATTCTTCATTGAAATAGGAAAAGTTCATCTGTTATGTAGAATTAAAACCGTTTGGAAAGAACATGTTAGTTGCAGAAATGTATTCTTTCTGATTGAAGAAATAATGGAGATCCAGCACTCCATTGGTTTTATGCAGGATAGAATCGTACTGCTGTTAGCATAATTTTATCAATATAGCAAGTCTAAACCACAGCCAATAGGTAACAAGGCATGTATCTTTGTACTTGCATGCTTATGATGTGAGTGAGTCTGCAGTAATGAGATATGAAAAAAAGGAAAATAAAAGTTGTACAGTCCATGTTATATGCACAGAGACTTGAAGTATAAAGACATTAGCTAGTGAACTTGTAGAAACAGTGAAGATAAATTGTCTAGTTTTATATAAGTTATGCTCAGCAACTGTTTCAATAATGAGTTGTAGTTTTAATTAGAAATATAACTTACAGTGAGTAAGGTCTGGAAACAACCTTACTCCAGCTTTGCCAGAGATTTATTGGAGTTGGTCTGTATTTTTGATCTGCTCATGCAGAATTTTATGCTAAACATTAATTTTATTGCTGTTGTAGGCTGCACCTGCCCTGTATACAAATGCTTTCATACAACTACTATTAAACACTTGGATTAAATCTTCTAAGTCATACATGCTGCAGAACAGAACAGTGAAAGAAATACTATGGGGATACAAAGACCCCTTCTTAAACAAGGTCCCCTTCCCCTTGGACCCAGTTTTGGGAGTCTTCTACCCGGTAAGTGAAACCAATCAGAATGCAATATTTCAGTTATAATTCTGTGAATTAAAATCAAAACTGAAGCTGCAAGGAAGAAAAATCTGACAAAAATACCTTGGGTCAGTACTTCTAACTGTTATTCCTTCTTGTGTTTGTTACAGTATAATGGGACATATGATGGACTTTACAGAGTGTATACTGGGAAAGAAGATATAAGCAAAACAGCAATAATTGAAAGTTATAAAAACAAAAGGTATAATAGCATTGTATATATGAAAAAAATCATATTTTCAATGTTTGCATATTAAGACCTGGCTCACTGAGAGATATAGTTAAATGGAAAGTTGTCAACAATTCAAGGAAAGCTAGATCAAGCCCCATGCTGAGCAAAACCACTTCTCTGTTTCAGCTATTTGTGATTCTGTTATGAGCTTGGATTTAAGATAATTTTTTGATTCTTCAGTACAAGTAGTTAAATGTCTTCCATACTTAATTAGCTCGATCGCTTTTGCCCTAACCTAATGCATCATATAGTTTATCTGAACATATGAATTAACATCCCTGTCATATGCCTTTGCTAATGAATCATGTTTATACTGGAGCAGTGAGGATTAACACAGGTAGTGAAATGGATTACATAGTACGATATAATTCATGCAGCATGACTTTTTTTTTCTTATGTTAAAGGAATCTTTCTTACTGGGAAGGTTACTGTGATTTGGTTAACGGCACAGGTGAGCCTATTAAAGCTTTTTGAAACTTCAACATTTCTTGATATTGCAAAGGAATAATGAGGTACAACATGTATGTTAATGTTAACTTTTGGGCTTTGAGAGTTCTGTATTCTGCATATTAAATGTCTATATAAATATGAATGTATATATACTGCTGCTACTACACATGCATATATATCTAATATAATATATATTATACACTATTTAAAACACTATTTTTTATACTTATATGCACACTTCAGCTATAGAAGATGCAGAAGACAAGAAAAAAATCTGTCTGTTTCTAATAAATATCCGTATGGCATGGTATAACTAAGATTCTTTTTCTTTGGTACAATGGTTGAAAAATATTATCTTTGCCTTCCAGTAACATATATTCATTTGCACCGTTGAAGGAAAAAAAAAAAAAAACTTTTCTGTCTATTCTCATATATTTATTTTAATTCTTTTTTTTTTTTTTTTTCCCTGAGATAGGAAAAGAAATTGAGTTGGCAAGGAAGAAAGCTCTCAGACAAGTGGTAGTAGCAAGTAAAAATGGAAAAAGAAGGGAGGTAGATTGGGTTGAATTTTTGAATTTTATTTTGGAATGCATATGGAAACAGTTGAGTTGTTTAAAGATATATTTATCCACGGGGATATATTTCTTCTTGGTGACTGAAAATGTCTCTGTGAGAACACTGGAATCTGTTGAGTTGAGGCTGGCAGATATCATGGAGGAGACTTGCAGAGAGCTGCAGGCCTCCAGTGAGCAATTATCAAAACAAACATCTTCCTCCCTTCCTCCCTTCTCTATCTCTCTCTCTTTCTCTCTGCCTTTCTTTTTCTGCCTCTTTCCTTCTTCCCCTTTCTTTCTTTCCTTCTGCCTTTCTTTTTGCCTTCTTTTCTTTCTTCCTTCCTTTCTTCTTCCTTTCATTTTCTTTCTTTTTCTTACTGTTTTTTCTTTTTTTTTTTTTTCCTCCACATTATGTAGTTTTCCTTAGCATAGATCATTCTCCTTAAAAAAAGCCGTGCTCGTGACAAGTAATTTTGAAGCATTTCAAATACTTCCCAAGAATCTGAGTTTCCAAAAGGTTGTGTATCAGGAAGGATTAGTTATTTTAGTGATTAAGAAGTGATATTTTCTTAGTTTCTGGGACTTACCTTCTTTCTTATGGAGCCCCAAATCTTTTTTTTTTTTCTTCTTTTTTTTTTTTTTTTCTTTTTTTCTATCATCAGCTTTTTCTTTGTCTTCTTCCACAGCAGATGGAATGAACACACTCAGGTAACTAGACTAAGTGCTTCAATACAGTGAAAATGGGGAGAATTTCACTGTTAGTAAAGGTCATTACACAGTTTACATGAGCATTCAATGTGACTGCTCAGGAGGGAATGTGTTTAGAGAATGAGCAGGTTTAAAATGTTGTGTAAGTAAATGTGAGAATTCCTTTGTATCTTGTAAACTTTCACAGCAAAGCACGGCATGTTTTCCAAGCAACAGTAAATAACTAGATAGAAAGATTAAACAGTATTCTTGTATGGGGCTTGAAACGAGTCCGTATTTGCAAACACTCCGAGACTGCCAAGATTTACAAATAGAGTGTGTCTCTAGGAAGATCTTGGATTTTCTTTAAGGAAAAGTGCTTCTGTCAGCTGTGGGCAAGTGGCAGTATGTAATTTAGCTTTCTCTCTCTTGCCAACTAGATTGAAAGATATCACAGATGTTTTCAATTCCTTGGTTAGGGTTGCTGACTAAGAAACTAAACAGAAATTGTTGCAAGAAGTAACAAATGTACTGGTTAAAGGTTTGTTACAACACCTTGCTTGGAAAAATGGCTGAGACTCCTCTTACTTAACACTAGTTGCATGCAATACAGAAATATGCATCTGAACTGGCAAGCTGCTCTTTTCATAGCAAGTGGGAGAAAAACATCACCAAAGTGCTCTTCCTCTGACCTTCTTTGCTTGTCTACCATAAGCTCCAATTGAGCAGTCTTGGGTGGAAAAAAAAAAAAATGTTTAGTGCTGTTTATTAAATAAGTTTTGAAGTCTAAAGCTGCATTTCTTATAAGCGCTGGGTGCCATAACTCCAGGTTAACCAAGCATCTCCAGAAAGCTTTAATTTTTTAGACTACATAAACCTTGAAGCAGTGGCAACAGGTATTGGGAATCGTATTAAGCAGTAGTGGTATTTTTATCTGCTGTTTTTAATGGGCTTGATGATATGTAGATTCATGTCTGCGGAAAAAATAAAATAAAATAAAATAAAATAAATAGCTGCCATCATTTGGCTTGCCTTCAAAATCAATACAAAATCAATCCATGGAGTACCTGTCATTATGCAGTAGCTTATGTAAATATTTTCCCTACAAATGACTCATTGTGTTTACCTTGTTCACAGCTTTATGGGAAAGCACTAAGCACTGAGCTAGAAATTAAAGTACGTCTTCTAAGTGGAATTACTTTAAAGCACTTAATTTTATTCACAGATGGGGCATCATTTCCTCCATTTGTTAAGAAGGATCAGGTATTGCGCTTCTTCTCCTCTGACATTTGCAGGTACGCCGGTCCCTTCCTTTTGTGCATACGTGTGCTTCTCAAATGCTCTTTTGTTTCAGTAGGCTGCTGCAGTATCTCTGCTGGGGCTTAGGTTGCTGAGGCAGTTCCTCACAACTGCTTCACCTAAACTCAAGTAAATTTGTGAGCTGTGCTTATGATTCAGAGCTTAATTCTATCACTTTCATTTGTGTCAAGTAGCAAGTTATTTATGGTATGTTTCATTTAAGCAAGTTACAGGTGTGTAATTTAGGAATACCACTGCTTAATTTCACAGAGAGAAACACTGCTATGAGCAGTTACAGACACTGAGGTCCACAGGGTTCAAAGTCTTGAACAATTTCTAGGATCAGGACTCAGCCTCTAACCTGCTTAATTTGGTCTGAGCAGGCAATTTACCCCTCTGCAGGGGCTGTCTGGACCATCTTGGGGATTTCCGCATAACATCATCTATGCAGAACAGGATTTACTGTCAGCCACTAGATGTTCAAAATTGTTTTCCCACAGGATTTTTTTTACATAGTTTATTTTTATGTATTTACAAACAAACCAACCTGCTTAATTCATCCCATACTGATGGCTTTTCAGCCTGCTTCTTCTGCTGTGGTTATCCAGTGTCCCTGAGTTCTCCAGTGAGATAGCTGAAAGCAACATTAAGAGATTTAAAGGGCATCAGAGTGTATTTACTTTGGGAGGTTCGATCCCAGTATTTATTTTGCTGCCTGGAAACAGCTGCTTCTTTTAACTAGGGTTAAAGTGGACCATTTGCTTTGCAGATTGTTTGTTTTCAAAGATCAGTGTTTTTACATGAAGTTAGAGTTCTTTTTCTTGTGAAGCAATTGTATCCCCAAACTGGACAATGTTTCATAACTTATGGAAAAGGGAACTCTACATAGTGGAGAAAAAATAAATTTGAATCAACTGGACAAAGTTTGAGAGATTCCTCAGGCCATCTAATTCTCACAATTAATGAACAATGAAGGGCAATAACAACCTCCGAAACGTCTCAGATGAAACAAGGTCATAGAAAATGGTTCTGACCATGTTGCAAGACCCAGAACCCTTCTTTTGATCGGCTGCAATACAAATTGTTGCTGCCTTGGTTACATTACTTCATACCAACCTTATTTCTTTATCAGTTGATATTGTATCATCAAAAAAAAAAAAAAAAAAAAAGTGGTAAGCTTGAAGTGGTATTCTAAAGCTCGAAGTGGTATTCTGATTCACATGCAATGGAATAAGGTTATAATAAATATGTCATTTGCACCATAAAGCTTAAATCGGTATCATCAAGTCAGTAAAGACTGTAACCGTATCCACTGATTTTGGTAAGTATCTCTACAGTAGTAAAATGAATTGCAAACATTTCATAATAACAGTTGCTGTAGAAGTGTGTAGAAAAGACCTCTTACTAGTTTACACATTTAGTTTATATTGTTTATTGGTATTAGTATTTTTTTCTGCCTTTTTTGTGTTTTGCTGTGCTCACCTCTGAGCTTGTACATCCCTTTGTGAAAGCACAGAATTGCCTGTGTTACAGGGGAAGGCCCATACAAACTGCTGGGCATGGGCTCTCTGAAGTACTTTTCTTTCAAGAGACAGTCAGAGGATCCTTGAGGAATAAGGCCATGAATTCAGATTTTCAACCTAAGTGACTAAAACATATTTCTCCTCTTTTATATTCAGATCGATCTATGGAGTCTTCCAGGGCAAACAGAATGTGAAGGGAATCCCACTTTACCGTTTCACAGTTCCTCGTGAAGCGTTCGCATCACCAGTTGAAGTTGGAGATAACTACTGCTTCTGTACAGAGGAGGTCATATCCCAGAACTGCACACAAGCTGGAGTCCTAGATATTAGTGCCTGCAAAGGAGGTATAGCGGGGGCATGGTACTGCCAAAGAAGCCATCTAACTGGGGAGAAAGCACGTGTCCTGTAGCTGAGGTGTTGCTCTAGGATCCAGGGCATTAGTGTTTGTCTGCAAATTCTTCCACAGACTGCCTGTGAGAGCTTTCCCTTTTCCGTAGCCTCATTTCCCCCAAATGAGAGCTATAATATTTCTGTATTTTGAATGTCATTATGAAGAAGAAAATCACGATGCTATAGATTGTGTACTGAAATTGCAGGAATGCACATGTAGAAAGGAAAGGAGGGGGATTCTATAGGTACTGTTTAAAGCCAGAAATAGTTACAGTCCTTGTATTTGTGATGGTTCACACCCACAATGTATGTGCATGTGTTTGTGTGTGTGTCTACGCAGCTATATACATATACAGAGACTGAGAGACACCAGTTACTTAACTTAACATCAGTACAATAAAATGCACTCCCAGCTCCACAATGTAGACACAAACAAAATTTGTAAATACAACTTATTTCACCAGGCAAATTCTCCTGACAGTAAGATCTCAGAAATTCTCAATTTATTTTAAGTTGGAATGAGGGGAGCTATTGACACTTTTTTTCAAGATTGTTTGTGTTTGTATAAAAAATTATGTTTGCATAGAAAATGGATTTAGAAGGTGAGCACTGAAACAAGGTTTAATGATTCAAATGCTTTTTTTCTTTTTTTCTTTTTCAAATAGGAAGACCCGTGTATATCTCTCTTCCGCATTTTCTTCATGCAAGTGAATCTATACTGAATGATGTTGAAGGCCTGAGCCCAAATGAGAAGGAACATGAGACATTTCTAGATGTAGAGCCTGTAAGTCCAAATATTTAATAAAATTAAATAGTAACTCAGTAAACTTGCGATGTTTAAATTTAATTGCAGTAAAGTAGGTCTTTTACCAGAGGGATGAGCAGAGGACGCAATATTTTTATGCTTGCTTTTTAAGATCTGCTCACAAAGGTGTTAAGCTTTTAGCAGGGGAAATTTAGAGCAGAACTTTGTCTTATTCTGACCTTCAAAGTTGGAAAATAAGCTTTGATTTTTTCCTCATTGGGAATACATCATGAAATAGATTCCACAAAGCTTTGAAGTATGCTATAACTTACCTATGGCTTTCAAGTACTTTCTGAAAATTCTTTTCTACGAGATGTCTTCTGTTTCTTCTATACTTATTTTTCATTTTCCATTGTTAATATTTTGTGTATAATTACTATCTCAATTGAATTAAAATAAATAAATATAGGTTATTTCCAAGAAAATTGTTGAAAGTCTAAAGCCCAATCACTTGCCTGGCTTTAGAACAGAAGTAATATAGTCTTTATGACTCTGTCCAATAGAGCTCCTAAAAGAATGAATTTATGATAGCTCTGATTTTGTTTGCCTTCAATTTTACATTTACTTCTGTTCTAGTGATTCAGATTAAGATAAACATTCTTAAGTGTGTTAACCAGAATCTTCTGAAGTATATAGTGAATTCCAAAGTTTCAAAATTTTATTTTCTCTGAATTTAGATGAAAAGACAAAATTCAGGATTTTTCAGCAAAATATTTTTTCTCATATAATTTAAAAATGAAGCCACATAACTTCAATGAGATCTAAAGTCAAGTCTCATTTGAAATAGAGATATAAACCTAAGTTTCCTAAATCCGAGGTGAAAAGGAGACAAAAAAACAAATAATCTGACCTTTGTTTTGATATTTGTTCTGATAAGAAATGTTTGTTTTCTGCCCTATGCCAATTAAACTTACCCCTCTCATTAAAATAGAACTTTTAGTCAATTTCTGATGAAAGAAAAAAGCTAAAATATACTTTTATATAGAACATATAAATATGACTGGTATAACAATTTTCACTATTATTGTTGCCTTCATTATAAATTTGTAAATTACAAAAGTGACTAAGGTAAAACAATAAAATCATTACTTCTATGAGAACAAAGAGACCCTTAGAAACATTCAAAATTCATAAAAATGTAGCTCTTCAAAACATAAAAAGAAAAATAAACCTGAAGTTCCTTTCCCTTTTTTTTTTTTTTTTAACACAGACTGTATTCTAAGCTCATGCAATCAATTCAAAATTTAAATTAATGATTTTTTTTTTCATGTTTTAGACCACTGGTTTTACACTACAGTTTGCCAAAAGGCTGCAAGTAAACCTCCTTGTGAAACCTGCAAAAAAAATTGAGTAAGTGTTTCATTGTTTTGTTTTTAAACACTTTTTTTTTTTTTTTCCAGAGGTCTTCCTGGTCTAAAAGAGTGTTGGTAAAAAAGGGAAAAGAACAAATGAAAATACTTGACTAAAGTCTCTTCCTCTCTCTTGCAAAAATTTCAGTCGTGACTTTCCAGAGAATATTAATTTCAGTGAAAGAGCAAGCCTTCTTGTGCAAGGCACTGCCCAACAATTTTAGCACACATTTGATTTCCCCACAACAGCTTACAGTGCAACACGTTCTTAAAAATAACATTGTTACAAAACCCAAATGGAGGCCATAAGGATGAAATAGAAGGGATAATATATTTTCTGCAATAAATCCAATGAGAGAGGTAATTTATGTGTTCCCTGTTACTGGATGGAATTTATGAGAAAGGTTAAGGTTTATCTCACTATTTCTCTTCTCTTCATTGGACCAAATTCACATGTACAGCTCCTGTACACTGGGTACGGGTGAACACCACATACATTTTCAGACCCTCTCTTCAACACTTGTCTGCGTCCAGCCCTTCTTTGTTCTGACTACCTCTACATGGAAGACTAGACAGAAAGAGATAATTACCTGATTGGTGAAATGGCTGTTCTTAATTGTAGGCTTTTTTTTTTTTTTTTTTTTTGATCCAAATCTACCAAAAGGTACTTCCAGAAGACAGAACTGT